>NC_061510.1:126213595-126248994 GCF_022539505.1 Lolium rigidum
GTCAACGCGCCACACTAAGGCGGCGCGGCCGGGCTAGGGCCCGCGCCGCCCCGTTGTGTGGGTCCCTCGTGACTCCACCGACCTTGCCCTTCCGCCTACTTAAAGCCTCCGTCGCGAAAACCCTACCACGTTCGCCGAAACCAGAGAAAACCTTCCAGAGCCGCCGCCATCGCGAAGCCAAGATCTAGGGGACAGGAGTCTCTGTTCCGGCACGCCGCCGGACGGGAAGTGCCCCCGGAAGGCTCCTCCATCGACACCACCGCCATCTTCATCAACGCTGCCGTCTCCCATGAGGAGAGAGTAGTTCTCCATCGAGGCTCGGGGCTGTACCGGTAGCTATGTGGTTCATCTCTCTCCTATGTACTTCAATACAATAATCTCATGAGCTGCCCTACATGATTGAGATTCATATGATGATGCTTGTAATCTAGATGTCATTATGCTAGTCAAGTGGGTTTTACTTATGTGATCTCCGGAGACTCCTTGTCCCACGTGTGTAAAGGTGACGAGTGTGTGCACCGTGTGGGTCTCTTAGGCTATATTTCACAGAATACTTATTCACCGTTATGAATGGCATAGTGAAGTGCTTATTTATATCCCTTTATGATTGCAATGTGTTTTGTATCACAATTTATCCGTGTGCTACTCTAGTGATATTATTAAAGTAGTTTATTCCTCCCGCACGGTGTAATGGTGACAAGTGTGTGCATCGTGTAGTACTTGGCGTAGGCTATGATTGTGATCTCTTGTAGATTATGAAGTTAACTATTGCTATGATAGTATTGATGTGATCTATTCCTCCTTTCGTAGTGTGAAGGTGACAAGTGTGCATGCTATGTTAGTACTTGGTTTGGTTATGTTGATCCGTCATGCACTCTAAGGTTATTTAAATATGAACATTGAATATTGTGGATCTTGTTAACTCCGGCATTGAGGGTTCGTGTAATCCTACACAGCTAGTGGTGTTCATCATCCAACAAGAGGGTGTAGAGTCTAGCATCTATCTATTTATTCCGTTATGTGATCAATGTTGAGAGTGTCCACTAGTGAAAGTATGATCCCTAGGCCTTGTTCCTAAATATCGCTATCGCTGCTTGTTTACTCGTTTTACCGCATCTATACTTCCCGCAATATTACTACCATCAACCGCACGCCAAGCAAGCACTTTTCTGGCGCCGTTACTACTGCTCATATTCATTCATACCACTTGTATTTCACTATCTCTTCGCCGAACTAGTGCACCTATTAGGTGTGTTGGGGACACAAGAGACTTCATGCTTTGTGGTTGCAGGGTTGCATGAGAGGGATATCTTTGACCTCTTCCTCCCTGAGTTCGATAAACCTTGGGTGATCCACTTAAGGGAAACTTGCTGCTGTTCTACAAACCTCTGCTCTTGGAGGCCCAACACTGTCTACAAGAATAGAAGCACCCGTAGACATCACACCACAACCGCCGCTGCGCCATGGGGAAGAAGAACGACTTCGAGGCCTCCTGCAGCGGCAGCAAGAAGGTGCTGCTCCCCGTCACGGTGGGGAGGCTCATGCACGGCAGATGGGTGCCGTGCGACGCCTGGTCCGGCGTGCGACTGCTCGGCGGCTGGCGGCTCAGCTGCCGCCGGGTGCCCATCCCTCTAGTACTGCGCGCGAGCCCGAGCGGACCAAGGAGATCCGGCGCAGAGGCGATATCCGCCGGAGGACCTCCGCGCCGATCCGGCGTACGCCATCGACTCGGAGAGTTGGCGTACGTACCTGTCCACGGAGACGGACAGCAGACGACGGGCTAGCTTCATGGGCGACAGGGATTATCCCTTCGGCCCTGCACCACCGGCTCGTCGTCAGCAGGCGCCGACGCGTCGTCAGCAGGCGCCTGATGTCTACGGGAGCTTCTATTCTTGTAGACAGTGTTGGGCCTCCAAGAGCAGAGGTTTGTAGAACAGCAGCAAGTTTCCCTTAAGTGGATACCCAAGGTTTATCGAACTCAGGGAGGAAGAGGTCAAAGATATCCCTCTCATGCAACCCCGCAACCACAAAGCAAGAAGTCTCTTGTGTCCCCAACACACCTAATAGGTGCACTAGTTCGGCGAAGAGATAGTGAAATACAGGTGGTATAAATAAGTATGAGCAAGAGCAACGGTGACGTGAAAATAGCTTGTCGGGCGTGTAGTTGATGGTGGTAATATGGTAGTAGTAGTAACGCAAGAAAACAAGAAACAAGCAGCAATAGCAGTATTTAGGAACAAGGCCTAGGGAATAGACTTTCACTAGTGGACACTCTCAACTTTGATCACATAACGGAATAGATAAATGCATACTCTACACTCTTGTTGGATGATGAACACATTGCGTAGGATTACACGAACCCTCAATGCCGGAGTTAACAAGCTCCACAATTCAATGTTCATATTTAAATAACCTTAGAGTGCAAGAAAGATCAACACGACTAAACCAAGTACTAACACAAGCATGCACACTCGTCACCTTCACACTATGTAGGAGGAATAGATCACATCAATACTATCATAGCAATAGTTAACTTCACAATCTACAAGAGATCATGATCATAGCATACGCCAAGTACTAACACGGATGCACACACTCGTCACCATTACACCGTGTAGGAGGAATAAAACTACTTTAATAACATTGCTAGAGTAGCACATAGATAAATTGTGATACAAAACACATTGCAATCATAAAGAGATATAAATAAGCACTTCACTACGCCATTCATAACGAGTGAGTAAGTATTCTCGTGAAATATAGCCTAAGAGACCCACACGGTGCACACACTCGTCACCTTTACACACGTGGGACAAGGAGTCTCCGGAGATCACATAAGTAAAACTCACTTGACTAGCATAGTGACATCTAGATTACAAGCATCATCATATGAATCTCAATCATGTAAGGCAGCTCATGAGATTATTGTATTGAAGTACATAGGAGAGAGATGAACCACATAGCTACCGGTACAGCCCCGAGCCTCGATGGAGAACTACTCCCTCCTCATGGGAGCAGCAGCGGTGATGAAGATGGCGGTGGAGATGGCAGCGGTGTCGATGGAGAAGCCTTCCGGGGGCACTTCCCCGCTCCGGTAGGGTGCCGGAACAGAGACTCCTGTCCCCCAGATCTTGGCTTCGCGATGGCGGCGGCTCTGGAAGGTTTCTATGGGTTTCGTCCTTCGTAATAGGGTTTTCGCGACGGAGGCTTTAAATAGGCGGAAGCGCAGCCTCGGAGGGGCTCGGGGCCACCACACCATAGGGCGGCGCGGCCCCCCCTTCGGCCGCGCCGTGGTGTGGTGTGGGGCCCCTGTGGCTTCCCTCCGGCGGCTCTCGGGTGTTCTGGATGGTTCCGGGAGAAATAGGAACCTTGGTCTTGATTTCGTCCGATTCCGAGAATATTTCGTTACTAGGATTTCTGAAACCAAAAACAGAAGAAAACAGGAACTGGCACTTCGGCATCTTGTTAATAGGTTAGTTCCAGAAAAATGCACGAATATGACATAAAGTGTGCATAAAACATGTAGATATCATCAATAATGTGGCATGGAACATAAGAAATTATCGATACGTCGGAGACGTATCAGCATCCCCAAGCTTAGTTCTGCTCGTCCCGAGCAGGTAAAACGATAACAAAGATAATTTCTGGAGTGACATGCCATCCTAAACTTGATCATATTGTAAACATATGTAATGAATGCAGCGATCAAAACAATAGTAATGACATGAGTAAACAACTGAATCATAAAGCAAAGACTTTTCATGAATAGTACCTAAAGACAAGCATCAATAAGTCTTGCATAAGAGTTAACTCATAAAGCAATAAATCAAAGTAAAGGCATTGAAGCAACACAATGGAAGATTAAGTTTCAGCGGTTGCTTTCAACTTGTAACATGTATATCTCATGGATAATTGTCAACATAGAGTAATATAACAAGTGCAATATGCAAGTATGTAAGAATCAATGCACAGTTCACACAAGTGTTTGCTTCTTGAGGTGGAGAGAGATAGGTGAACTGACTCAATCATAAAAGTAAAAGAAAGGTCCTTCAAAGAGGAAAGCATCGATTGCTATATTTGTGCTAGAGCTTTTATTTTGAAAACATGAAACAATTTTGTCAACGGTAGTAATATAGCATATGAGTTATGTAAATTATATCTTACAAGTTGCAAGCCTCATGCATAGTGTACTAATAGTGCCCGCACCTTGTCCTAATTAGCTTGGACTACCGGATCTTTGCAATGCACATGTTTTAACCAAGTGTCACAATGGGGTACCTCCATGCCGCCTGTACAAAGGTCTAAGGAGAAAGCTCGCATTTTGGATTTCTCGCTTTTGATTATTCTCAACTTAGACATCCGTACCGGGACAACATGGACAACATATAATGGACTCCTCTTTAATGCATAAGCATGTGGCAACAATTATTATTCTCATATGAGATTGAGGATATATGTCCAAAACTGAAACTTTCACCATGAATCATGGCTTTAGTTAGCGGCCCAATGTTCTTCTCTAACAATATGCATGCTCCAACCATTAAGGTGGTATATCTCTCTTACTTCGTACAAGACGGACATGCATAGCAACTCACATGATATTCAACAAAGAGTAGTTGATGGCGTCCCCGTAAGCATGGTTATCGCACAACAAGCAACTTAATAAGAGATAAAGTGCATAAGTACATATTCAATACCACAATAGTTTTTAAGCTATTTGTCCCATGAGCTAGATATTGCAAAGGTGAATGATGGAATTTTAAAGGTAGCACTCAAGCAATTTACTTTGGAATGGCGGAGAAATACCATGTAGTAGGTAGGTATGGTGGACACAAATGGCATAGTGGTTGGCTCAAGTATTTTGGATGCATGGGAAGTATTCCCTCTCGATACAAAGTTTAGGCTAGCATGGTTATTTGAAACAAACACAAGGATGAACGGTGCAGCAAAACTCACATAAAAGACATATTGTAAACACTATAAGACTCCACACCGTCTTCCTTGTTGTTCAAAACTCAATACTAGATGTTATCTAGACTCTAGAGAAACCAAATATGCAAACCAAATTAGCAAGCTCTAAGTGTTTCTTCATTAATGGGTGCAAAGTATATGATGCAAGAGCTTAAACATGATCACAAAAATTGCCAAGTATCAAATTATCCAAGACATTTTAGAATTACTACATGTAGTATTTTCTAATTCCAACCATATAACAATTTAACGAAGAAGAAACTTTGCCATGAATACTATGAGTAGAGCCTAAGGACATACTTGTCCATATGCTACAGCGGAGCGTGTCTCTCTCCCACAAAGTGAATGCTAGGATCCATTTTATTCAAACAAAACAAAAACAAAAACAAACCGACGCTCCAAGCAAAGTACATAAGATGTGACGGAATAAAAATATAGTTTCAGGGGAGGAACCTGATAATGTTGTCGATGAAGAAGGGGATGCCTTGGGCATCCCCAAGCTTAGACGCTTGAGTCTTCTTAGAATATGCAGGGGTGAACCACCGGGGCATCCCCAAGCTTAGAGCTTTCACTCTCCTTGATCATATTGCATCATACTCCTCTCTTGATCCTTGAAAACTTTCTCCACACCAAACTCGAAACAACTCATTAGAGGGTTAGTGCATAATAAAAATTCACATGTTCAGAGGTGACACAATCATTCTTAACACTTCTGGACATTGCATAAAGCTACTGGACATTAATGTATCAAAGAAATCCATCCCACATAGCAAAAGAAGCAATGCGAAATAAAAGGCAGAATCTGTCAAAACAGAACAGTCCGTAAAGACGAATTTTAAAAGGGCACCAGACTTGCTCAAATGAAAATTCTCAAATTGAATGAAAGTTGCGTACATATCTGAGGATCACTCACGTAAATTGGCATAATTTTCTGAGTTACTTACAGAGAATTAGACCCAGATTCGTGACAGCCAAGAAATCTGTTTCTCGCGCAGTAATCCAAATCTAGTATTCACTTTACTATCAAAGACTTTACTTGGCACAACAAAACACAAAACTAAGATAAGGAGAGGTTGCTACAGTAGTAAACAACTTCCAAGACACAAATATAAAACAAAGTACTGTAGCAAAATAACACATGGGTTATCTGCCAAGAAGTGCTTTCTTTATAGCCATTAAGATGGGCTCAGCAGTTTTAATGATGCACTCGCAAGAAATAAGAGTTGAAGCAAAAGAGAGCATCAAGAGGCAAATTCAAAACAAATTTAAGTCTAACATGCTTCCTATGCATAGGAATCTTGTAAATAAACAAGTTCATGAAGAGCAAAGTAACAAGCATAGGAAGATAAAACAAGTGTAGCTTCAAAAATTTCAGCACATAGAGAGGCATTTTAGTAACATGAAAATTTCTACAACCATATTTTCCTCTCTCATAATAACTTTCAGTAGCATCATGAGCAAACTCAACAATATAACTATCACATAAAGCATTCTTATCATGAGTCTCATGCATAAAATTATTACTCTCCACATAGGCATAATCAATTTTATTAGTTGTAGTGGGAGCAAATTCAACAAAGTAGCTATCATTATTATTCTCATCAAGTGTAGGAGGCATAGTATAATCACAACAAAATTTACTCTCCATAGTAGGTGGCACCAAAAGACCACTATCATTATAATCATCATAAATAGGAGGCAAAGTATCATCAAAGAAAATTTTCTCCTCAATGCTTGGGGGACTAAAAAGATCATGAAAACTAGCTTCCCCAAGCTTAGAACTTTCTATATCATTATCAACAATGGTGTTCAAAGCGTTCATACTAATATTACTACCAGCATGCAAGTAAGATTCCATAGGTTTTTTAATTTTCGCATCAAACAATCCATGTTTTAAATCAGGAAATAGAATAAGAAGCTCATTGTTGTCCATTATGCCAAACTAGTGTAAACAAGAAACAAAAAGATGCAATTGCAGGATCTAAAGGAAATAGCTTCGAGCACAAACACAATGGCGCCGTAAAAGTACCGTTACCTGGAACCGAGTATGAGTGCCTTTTTACCTTTCCTCCTCGGCAACGACGCCTGAAAAGTGCTTGATGTCTACGGGAGCTTCTATTCTTGTAGACGAGTGTTGGGCCTCCAAGAGCGAGAGGTTTGTAGAACAGCAGCAAGTTTCCCTTAAGTGGATACCCAAGGTTTATCGAACTCGGGGAGGAAGAGGTCAAAGATATCCCTCTCATGCAACCCTGCAACCACAAAGCAAGAAGTCTCTTGTGTCCCCAACACACCTAATAGGTGCACTAGTTCGGCGAAGAGATAGTGAAATACAGGTGGTATAAATAAGTATGAGCAAGTAGTAACGGTGCCGTAAAATAGCTTGCTGGCGTGTAGTTGATGGTGGTAATATGGTAGCAGTAGTAACGCAAGTAAAACAAGAAACAAGCAAGCAATAGCAGTATTTAGGAACAAGGCCTAGGGAATAGACTTTCACTAGTGGACACTCTCAACTTTGATCACATAACAGAATAGATAAATGCATACTCTACACTCTTGTTGGATGATGAACACATTGCGTAGGATTACACGAACCCTCAATGCCGGAGTTAACAAGCTCCACAATTCAATGTTCATATTTAAATAACCTTAGAGTGCAAGAAAGATCAACACGACTAAACCAAGTACTAACACAAAGCATGCACACTCGTCACCTTCACACTATGTAGGAGGAATAGATCACATCAATACTATCGTAGCAATAGTTAACTTCACAATCTACAAGAGATCATGATCATAGCATACGCCAAGTACTAACACGGATGCACACACTGTCACCATTACACCGTGTAGGAGGAATAAAACTACTTTAATAACATTGCTAGAGTAGCACATAGATAAATTGTGATACAAAACACATTGCAATCATAAAGAGATATAAATAAGCACTTCACTACGCCATTCATAACAGGTGAGTAAGTATTCTGTGAAATATAGCCTAAGAGACCCACACGGTGCACACACTCTGTCACCTTTACACACGTGGGACAAGGAGTCTCCGGAGATCACATAAGTAAAACTCACTTGACTAGCATAGTGACATCTAGATTACAAGCATCATCATATGAATCTCAATCATGTAAGGCAGCTCATGAGATTATTGTATTGAAGTACATAGGAGAGAGATGAACCACATAGCTACCGGTACAGCCCCGAGCCTCGATGGAGAACTACTCCTCCTCATGGGAGCAGCAGCGGTGATGAAGATGGCGGTGGAGATGGCAGCGGTGTCGATGGAGAAGCCTTCCGGGGCACTTCCCCGCTCCGGCAGGTGCCGGAACGAGAGAATCCTGTCCCCCGGATCTTGGCTTCGCGATGGCGGCGGCTCGCGGAAGGTTTCTCGTGGGTTTCGTCCTTCGTAATAGGATTTTCACGACGGAGGCTTTAAATAGGCGGAAGGGCAGCCTCGGAGGGGGCTCGGGGCCACCACACCATAGGGCGGCGCGGCCCCCTTCCGGCCGCGCCGCGGTGTGGTGTGGGGCCCCCGGGGCTTCCCTCTCGGCGGCTCTCGGTGTTCTGGATGGTTCCGGGAAAAATAGGAACCCGGGTCTTGATTTCGTCCGATTCCGAGAATATTTCGTTACTAGGATTTCGAAACCAAAAACAGCAGAAAACGAGAACCGGCACTTCGGCATCTTGTTAATAGGTTAGTTCCAGAAAATGCACGAATATGGCATAAAGTGTGCATAAAACATGTAGATATCATCAATAATGTGGCATGGAACATAAGAAATTATCGATACGTCGGAGACGTATCAGCGCCGACGCGACGTGAGCAGCCGCAGCACAACGACCGCGAGGACGAGGACGACGACGACGAAGCCTACGCCGTCTACGACAACGACGACGACTACATCGAAGCGCTCGCGTACCATAGCGAGGAGGTGAAGGACGACAGCGACGACTACGTCGGCCTCGTCTTCCACGAATGGCAGCAGGCCATGGCGGAGGGCCGGAACTTCGAGTTCCCGGACAACATGACGGACGACGAGATGGCCAAGCTCGGCCTCCTCGTCTCCGAGTATGACGCGCCGGTGCAGCCGCCGTTGCCCCGCTACGCCACCGCTGTCATGCCGCCTGGCCTGTTCGCCGATGAAGCCCTTCGACAGGCGCTCCTGGACTCGGCGGCGCCTCCTCCACCGCCGCCACAGCCTTGGGCGCCTCCCCCACCGCCGCCACAGCCTTATGTCTGGGCGCCTCCCCCACCGCCGCCACAGCCTTATGGTTGGGCTCCTCATCCGCCGCCACAGCCGCAGCCCTGGCCGCCTCCACCGCCGCCTCCACCGCCGCCTCAGCCGCAGCCACCTCAACCTCGAGCACCGCCATCGCGCCCGGCGTACGCTCCCCCGGATGGCTACTGGCCGTGGGACGTACCGGAGATCATCTTGCTCGACAGCGACGAGGAGCAGCACGGCGACGATGCGCAACAGTAGGCGTTTTAGGTTTTTTTTATGTTTTCAAGTATGTAAGTTATGTTTCAGTTTTTGTAAATTATGTTTCAGTTCAAAAAAATGATTCATCCTAACAAAAAATGCGTCGTGCCGCTGGAGCCACCCCGACGCAAACGGACGCGCGATCATTTTCGACCAAAAGGGCCGACGCAAACGGACGCGCGCGGACGCTAAAATCGCGCCGCTGGAAATGCCCTTAATCTGCGACCCAAGACGTTCATGTTCGCGCGCGGCGATTAAATTTGACCGGAGAGAGTTGCAGCTGGCGGCGAGCGGGCGGTGACCGAGCACGCGGCAGATGCCCTGTACTGTACTGTACATGCTGCGCTGCTCTGCTCTGCTTGGAGGCAGCACGACAGGCGACCCGGAACACGAGCGCCGCAAGCAATGTCTTTGTCTTGGAGGAGAATCTCGTTGACTCCATACTCTATAGCATCTACGAGTACTACTCCTAGGCGCATGTTCCCTGTGCCGCGCGGGCAGCGCCATGGGCACTGCTAATTAAAACTTGCGTTCTCTCGCCCTGGCTGGCTCATCTTGTTTAACTACGGTCATCCGGCCCATCCGGCCATGTCTAGCAATGCTATTTGTATCAGCGACGGCATACACTGCGTTACGGCCGCTACTGTAATTTTATGGTACGGCACACAGGGTAGCGTACTACCTCAAAAGACGCAGTACTAATTCCTCTCGACGGAAGCAGGGGTACCATCGGTCTTGTTAGAAGCAATGTGTTTCAGACCCTCATGTTTTCTTGTCTCATGCAGTGTGCATCAGCATCTAGGACAAGAAAACTATTTCACCCACGTATGAAAACAGCAGCATAGAAGCATGTAAGTCCGAAGTTGGAAAAGGAATTTCTTTTTATTTTTATTTTTTTGCGAAAACGCCACGGGCTGTGTATTAGGTAGAACAAACTCTTACGAAAAAGCCCTTAAAAATAGAAGAACATCTAAATTCTTGTTTGTATGGAAGCATCATCCATGCCTCCTCATGCAACAACCAACGACGTGCCGCGAGCCAAGCTCGGTGCCACCTTTGGAACTCTAGATGACAATCGGAGCCACGATGATGTTGCTATAGCGGCCAGCTAGTCGCCGATGAAAACTGAAAGACCTCGACAACCGCGATCTGCGAAGCAAATCCATTCCGCAGAGTGAAAAACACTAGAAAGGGCCAAGACAAATCACTGAGTCTTGGCAAGATGGAACAAGGTAACACTAGCCTCACACGATCTTAGACAATTCTGAGGCTGGCCAAAAATCCTTAGTTGAAACTAGAATCCGATGACCAAGACGCACATACAGCCCATCTGTTTTGCATGATATCGGCAACGAGAGAAACATGCACAAGGGAAAAACTATATCTAGAGGACCAAGTCTGGAAACACACAAACCTCGACACGCCTTATTACAATGCCAATAGAAACCACCGGAAGGAGCTAGGGCGAGACGAATATGGCTTATTTCATGCTAACGGTGACGCTATTGTCTCACGACCAACTATAAAAGAGAAAAAAAACCATCAAAGAACAAAACCTAAAGTGAATCCTAACCCTACCACCAAACTGAAATGTCGATGTCCCCGTCCCCTCCCGTAGGAGGGAGAGTGGCTCCTCGGACTCACGAGTAGAGATGTAAGAGCATGTCTAACAGGCCCCGTATTTTTTTGCCCCTTAAAACGCGAGTAGAGGGCCCTGTATTCACTTTTCGCCGGCCGAAAACTCGGACGAGCTAGCAGACCCCGTATCCCACCCCGTAAAACAGAATATTCTGTTTTACGGGGTGGGAAACGGGGTCTGCTAGCTTGTCCGAGTTTTCGACCCCTCAAAACAGGGTTTTTTGACAAATTGCATATTAGAACCAACACACCATTCACATAAAATAAATGTTTTACATCACACAATAATCGTCTTAATTATTACAATAATGTTTGTCGGAAATGTCAACAAATGTTCTAATGGAAGAATTAAACAAATAACAAATGTTTCACACATACAACAAATAGGAAATGAATGTTCCACACATACAACAATGGGAAATGAATGTAAAAACTCATTGGCCATGCAACTGCCAATGGTGATCAATCAGATCTTGGGTGAGCTGGTGATGAGTCTCGGCATTTTCAATGCCTCGATGAGCTGCAAGAAAAGCTTCAAGCCGATCAGGGTTCCTCTCGGGCTGCACTCGGGTGCCAACATTGTCATAGAAACATGGCAAGTTTAAACCTCTTTCATCTTCAATGATCATGTTGTGAAGAATCACACAACATGTCATGACATCAACAAGAGTTTCCTTGTCCCAAAACCTAGCAGGACCCTGACAATTGCAAACCTTGCTTGAAGGACACCAAAAGCTCTCTCAATATCCTTGCGGCATGCCTCTTGATTTCCGGTGAAGCAAGCTTCCTTTCTTGTCAAAGGCCTGTCCTTTTTCTCTTTTATGGACTTGACAAGGGTTGCATAGTTAGGGTAAATACCATCCGTGAGATAGTACCCCATGGTGTACTCATTGTTCATAACTTTGTAGTTACAAGGTGGAGCATCACCCTTAACTAGTCTTGCAAACAAAGGGGATCTATTCAAGATGTTGATGTCGTTGAGTGTCCCCGGCAATCCAAAAAAAGCATGCCAAATCCATAAGTCTTGAGAGGCCACAGCCTTCAAGAACAATGGTAGCATCACGGCTTTTGCCACAATACATGCCATGCCATGCTTTTGGACAATTTTTCCATGTCCAATGCATGCAATCCAAACTACCAAGCATCCCCGGCCACCCCCTCTTTTCATTGATCTCCATGAGCCTTTTTGTATCATCCTCATTTGGAGCTCGGAGATACATCTCTCCATACAACTTGATCACCATCTTGGCAAACATACGCACGCAATCCGTGGTTGTTTGCACACCAATGCGAAGGTACTCATCGGTATAATCTGCTGTTATACCGTAGGCAATAACCCTCATGGCGGCAGAAATTTTTTCGTATGGGCTAAATCCCATGACTTGGGCAGCATTTCTTTTTTGCTTGAAATAATCGCAATTTGCCTCGCAATCTTTGACGATTTTCTCGAACAAAGTCCTACGCATTCGGTACCGTCTACGGAAGAGGCGGGGAGGATAGGTCGGTACCTCGGCGAAATAATCTTGCATCAGCTGCTCGTGGCCGAGCGCGCGGTTCCGCGGAATGCACATACGCCCCATCACGGATCCTTTCCGCTGATCCAGCAGCTTCATGCGGTCCTCCGTTTGCTTCAATCCGAACAGGAGCAGCATCATCTCCGTCTCATCGTCGTTGAGCAGCTCGTCGATATCCGAATCGCCGGAATCCGACGACGACCAATCGGTGGTCGTCGCGTCCAAATCCGCCATGTGCACATCCTCCGAAGCCATCTACCACGGTGTACCATACATCAGCCCCAAATCCGACCAATTTACCGGCGGCAACGAAGAAGAACGCGGCGGAATACTCACCGGCGGAGAAGACCACGGCGGGAGGGCGGGCGGCGCGCGCGGAGGGACGCGGAACTTCGGCGGGGGCGCGGCGGAGGTGCGGCGGGCGTCGAAGAACCTCGACGAGGCTGGGCGGACGACGGAGGGGCACGGATCTGACGGATTGCGGCGGCGGCGCGCGGGTGGCGGCGGCGCGCGGGGGAAAACGGGTGGGGAGAACTGAAATGTCCGCGCGCGCTTTTGGAATTGGGATGCTGGCTTCACCCACTATCCCCGCTCCCACCCCGCACAAGTAGGGGGCGAGGACCCGCCCCGTACTCGAAAACAGCAAAAAACGATTCGGGGGACGTTTTTACGGGGCGTGCTAGACGGCCGGGTAGAGCCGAAACTCTCAAACCGGCGGTTATTATACGGGTTTGCCCCTTTTACGGGGTCTGTTAGACCTGCTCTAAGTGGGCCAAGATTAGGGTACCCTCTAAACTATTTACTTGAAAAATAAACTAACTTTTTTCCGATGACATCAATATTTTAGTTCATCTTTTTTGCACTAAAGAGGGTAAAACATACCCTAATTAATCTTCGATTAACCAGGATCATCGGTGGGGGAGGGTTTTTTTCTATAGATTTCGTGCACCGTATACATGATCCATAATCCCAACTCAAGAGGTCTCCGCAAGATGCATCGCGAACTCAAGATGTCAATTTCACTGTAAAAAAAAAATGTTCGTTAGCAACTATACTAAGATTTAGCAAGATCCCATCGCAAAATCAATGGAATTAGCAAGATGGATTGAAAACTAAATAAAGAGCTAAACAAATACGGCAACTACATGAGCTGTACGCATCTCACGGTATGATTGCTGCACCCCCATGGAGCTCTCACAGCGCTTTGGATTTTCGGCCGTCCGATCGAGCTGACGTGGCGCGATCTCAGCCGTCGTTCCGTTCAGGGCGCTGAGGCCCTCCCACAGACCCACTTTTTATCCATGGGTCGTAAAAGCCCGCTCGGCCCGGCGTCTCGCTAGCGCTCCACCAATCCCCACGTCGCCCACTCCTCTCCCCATTCGTCTCCTCCCTCGCGCCGCCTCTCCTCCTCTAGCTCCCACCAATCCCCACATCGCCCACGGAGGAGCTCTGCCTGGCCGCCCGCCTTGCGGCCCGCCGCCTCCGTGGCCTCGCCTCCGCCTCCGCTTCACAGTCCGCCGCCCGCCGAATCGCTCCTTCACAGTCCGCCGCCCACTCGCCGTCCACAGGTCGAGCTCCATCCTCACCGTCCCCGGGAGCAGCTTTGCCGCCGCTCGCGCCGCCGTAGCACACCTTGGGGTGAGATGGCAGGGGCTGGTCGGAGATGGCAGCGGTGACCGGCTAGAGGTTGCAGCAGCAGCAGTGAAACCCTAGCCGCCACGAGCCAATCCCCACGCGACCTCTCCTTCCAATCCCCACGCGACCTTCTCCTGCCGCGTCGGCGGCGCTGCTCCGCCTCCCTGGCCGCCACCGGCCCTTCTCCTCCCAATCGGCGTCCCACGCGCCTCTCCTCGTCCCCGCCGCCACGGAGAGCACGCACGGAGGAGGGAGGCTGCGACGCCTCGTCCTCTCCTCTTCCTCCACCCTCAGGGA
This sequence comes from Lolium rigidum, assembly GCF_022539505.1. Classification (NCBI taxonomy): domain Eukaryota; kingdom Viridiplantae; phylum Streptophyta; class Magnoliopsida; order Poales; family Poaceae; genus Lolium; species Lolium rigidum. Next base: position 126,228,141 of record NC_061510.1, read on the forward strand.
GCAGAGGGCAGTACGCCAACGTGAGCTTCTGACAACCTTGAGACCCTCCTCTCTTGATCTACCTCTCTGTCCATATATACAAGATTGTGCATTGTGCTCTGGTTCCCCTTTTATCTCTTTTTCGTTTAACAAACCTATGATTGGCTGAGGAGAGCATAGTTCTTTAGGTTGGTAGTAGATATAGCAGAATTAGTTGCATACAAATTTAGTTTGTGTGGACTCTGTCAAGAACCCATTATACCTCGTTGCTGAATAGCTTGATATGATCTGCAGCATGAGGTTGTCAAAATTAGTTGTTTACATGTGAGTGAATTTTTTTGATAGCTTTTAGCATGAAAAGTTGTACACATTTAGTCCTGATGCAGATATCCAAAATGAATGGCTCTTATTTATTGTCATACTAAATTCTATGTGTATGATGCTCAGATTTTAAAGGATCGTCCCAAGGGGTGATTCTGGCGACAACCGGATGGCGACCAAGGAGAGTTTCCAAGATCGAAACGCGCGATCTTTCTTCCGATACATCCATTTTCTGCACCACTCCAACCACATGTATAGGTGGTTTGGTCTCGACTGATTAATATTCACTGATGTTTTAAAGTTATTTTTAGTTGAACTGTAGTAAGATATCTCCAAAACAGTAGTCTGTTTTAGTGATTTTCATGTGTAGGTGAAGTTAGCTTTTGTAGATAGAAAATCCATGTAGTTTCCAGCTGTTCCTTTTTAATTTTCCTACAATCCCTGGTTCACATGGTGACTACTAATGAAAGTTATGCAACCAAGCATGATCTGGATTTCATGTTGTTTACCCGTCCAGACGTGTGGTTTAATTCTTCTCCCTTCCTGATTGTGCATGCTTTATTTGTAACTGAATTTATGTCCCTTCCTGCATCTATATTGTTCTACAAGCATTTCTTCCACAGTGCTTGTCCCTTTGATGCCTCCACCTGGTGTTAAAAATTGATGGGCCTAAATTAGTGATTGAGCTTAAGGGGTAAGGGATTATAAAATAGCTGCAGAAAATTAGATAGCAAATCATTTACCATCCAAAATAAATCTAATCCTGCAACCATGTGTATTTCTTTCCTAATGTACTGACAAGGTTCAAACTATTATGCTTGGTCCTCCTTTTCCTCTCATATAATTAGATCGCTTCAGAAGTTAATACGTCTCTCATTTAGTAAAGGAAGATGATATCATGCCGCGCCAATGCCAGTGTGTTTTACTACAGGAATAAATGAGACACTCTTCTTCTAAGAAAATAATAGATAGGAGAATGATGCTTGTGCGTTCTTTTTACAGTCCAAGACCATTTCCAGTATAGTGAGTGGTTATTTTACTTTTGCTTGCTGGTCTTTCCATGCCATGGTGGGGTACTTTCGTTTTTGCTACATTGGAAAAGTAGCAGCATGGTTTCTACATGGTTGTTTACTTCAATATTCACACTATCCGACGCCATCCCGACGCCATCCACCCTTCTCCATTGTAGTTGCTTTCCCTTTGGTGAATCTGGCTTGCTCATGTTCTCTATGTCCCCCTCCTTTTGGTGCTGAACTGGAGCTGCAAATGGAACAACCAGGGTCCTTTTGGCTGATGATTTGTGTACCTTACTGTTTCTGGTTATGTAAATCCGCAGGGGCAATGAAAATGAGGCTGGCTCTTTGGGGTGACTTTGTGGTTCATTTTGGCGCAGAGGCATTGTGTGCTATATACGACATAAAGAGCCAATCGTTTATATTTTGTGGGAACATTCCGTACTCCAACTCGTGGTACTCCAGCTATCGCTCTCATGGTACTCCAACTCATCGCTTTTTATAATCTGTATAGTTTGGTAAATTCATGTTTCATATTTTTGATGTTGCATCCCTTGTTGCGCTGCTTTTTTGGAAGCTGCGTACTCGTATGTGCATCTGCATACTAGTGGTGATAGATATGTATTTTCCCGTCCTGTCTGTTTGGTGCAGGTAATAAACGATTGAGTGGTAGTTCGGCATGTCGAGGTACATTGCCGAGGACATTGTTGGTGCTATTAGCCTCAATTATGTCAGTTGTTGTCTCTAGATAGAGTGTTTGTAGAGTATTATTTGTGATATTTGAATTGGACGTTGTTTGATTCTTACTAGCTATTTTGTAGTCACCTATTTCTCATAGAAGTACCAATTGCTTCCGTAACTACCAATTCATGAAATGGCGTAATCAACCATGCATCTCACAGACCAAGCATTAGAAGCCGTATTAGAGAATGATTAAGACTTCTTATTTAACATATCATCCACCGTCATAGTTTTCATTACAAGTTCAGAGTTCATAGACTAGCACTGTCACTGATGATTTGGCCTGCATATGGATATACCACACATGCTATAGTTTATTTCGGCTTGTACAAGACCTGTGAGTGTTGCCGCGAGCGGAGATGGTGAGCTAGAATTCGAAATACAAGTGTATAACTTTGAAAAGTTGATATGGCCATTAAACGGAAACTGCACTTCAACTTTATCAATACATCTAAAATATTTATATTTTTAAGGGATGCAATGGTTTTTTATCTTTGAAAAGTAGTACATAACACATGTTCTTTATCCGTATTCTGTTCTTATCAGTGTTTTCTTTTCCGTACTAAGTATGATTTTGTCTTAATTGGTGTCCTGCGGATATCGTGGAGAAAAGGGGTATGTTCGTAACTTGACGAGTCATGATGGCCTTGGTTGGTTGCTTCAGAATCTATGCTACCATATTTGCTCACGAATTATTGTGAATACCAATTCTACATTGATCATTACCAAGTAGAACCAGAGACTAATGTCTCATAAAAACTGTATATGAGATTCTAAGGCTAATTTTGGGCCAGGCTTATGCTTGGGCCATTTGGATATACAATATTTAATATTATGCGGATCTTGATTTAGTATCTCCTTTTTCTAGAAACAATGCAGTCACTTTGCATATTTTGATTAGCCCTACTCTTTATTAACTACTCCCTCCATTCACTTATAAAATCTTTTAGATTTTGTAGATTCACTCACTTTCATCCGGATGTCACTCACTTTCATCTTTTATAGTGAATAAGGATCATTTATAGGTTAATACTCATAATTCTATTGCCAAACTTTTCTTTTAGGCTCTTGCTTCTTTTTTCTAGCTTGGAATAATTATTTCCATTTTATTTACAATAATGCTTTCTATTATTCTATGCTAATGGACTGCTTTGGTTTATGCATTGGATGCCATGCAGCACCAACCCAGGTTCGAAACATTTGGCCTCCGCTCCTTCTCACCTCGCCACCGGATGATGCCATGCTCCAATGCGATTGTATTGGCGCTGGTTAGTTTCTTTACATTTCCTTGCTAATTTATTTTGAAATGTACCCGTGTTGTCTCGTTCTTTACGCCTTTTTGCATATAGTGTTTCATCTTGGGTACTGTTCTTACTGTAGCATGTACAAGGACATTTCAGTACTTTATCCAAGCATATTGATGTATCGAGTAAGAGGAAGACCATCTTGCAGTCCATATTTTAAGTACTATCCCCGGTGTAACCCCGGTCGATCGAAAATAAATGGTTTAGGGCCATCTTGCAGTCCCCAATGCTTTCTTTACGGAGGAACAATGGTTGTGTTCTATAAAATTAAAAGACAAGTAAATACACTTACTAAGCATTTTTCTTCATTGTGCTTTCCTGTTTTGGATTGATCATAATGTTAACGATTTATGTGCTCCTAGAGGAGGAATCTTTAGACTATGGAAAGGTACGGGTGCGAGCTTTGTGTTAGGTGTCATGGTATATTCACCGACCATGGCTGGTATTCTGTTTTCTCTAATTTCTTATTCCATGACTTTATATCGAGTTTTCCTTGCCTTACACATAGTTTCTGTTTTACCTCGGTGCATTTATCTTCATGTATCACTTCATATGTCATAATATTGTATTTTTATACCTTCATGGCAAATAAATTTCTTGGAATGCTGATATTCGAACGAACTTCGCATCCGCCTATGGAGTCCGACATGATATCTCTTGGTAAAACGTAAGAGAAATAATAGGAAAAATAATAATTGGTTCGGTCATTGCCATATAAACAATATGGATCTGGACATAGGTTGCTCTTTACTAGAAAAATGGATGGAATGACTTTGTAGTAGAAAAAATTGAGTACATTGTAGTAGAATGGTCTATCATACCGATGAGGTTCTCCGGTGTCGGTCGAAATAGAATTTGATAAAATATGTTAATGCTAATTTGAGGTGTGTGTTTCTTGATCTTTCTATAGGTTTTAATGGAAATCTGAAATACCTTAAAATAAAAGCACAGTTGTTACCGGTTCATAACAAAATGTAGTTTTACATGGTCCCTTGAATCTGTATTCAATTTGGATCAATATCATAGAGTGATAGGATTGTACATTCTGAAGTACTTTGATTCATATCTCAGTACTTACAATCTATTGTGCAATCGGACAGAGGAATATTCTAATCGCAGTTGCCCTAAACTTACCTCGGGAAAGGGAGAGCGCGAGAACTGGTGACAGCCACTGAAAAAAGAGCACCGGAAGGTCCCTCCACCCCCACTCCGACAGGTTCCTCTACCCCGCTCTGACAGACTCCACTTTACTATGACGCTATCGTCTGCTAAAGCGGCAGCATGTCCGGAGACGTTGCCCTCTTTTCGTTTCGACATTTTTGTCGATTATTCTACACTATATATTAGTTATGGTCTTTTACAAAATGCTTATCAAGATGAAATTCGGGGAACGCGTGTCCGGGTGTGCCTCAAAATCCCTAACCAGCTGATTTTTGCATTCTACCGGCGGCGCTGCTCATGTCTGTTCATTATCCATGCTCACAGGTACGTACTGGATGTTAATGTGGAGAGGGTGGAGGACATGGGACAGACATCTTTAAATATCGTAGCTGCAACATTTGCTTAATCTGAATCTTTTTAAGGCTTTTTCAATAGCATATTTCGTATAATAATTAAAATCATTTCAATATGTTCCTTCCGTAGCCTATCGATTTCGAAGTTGAATATTTCGGTGTTCAAAGATCATCTATCTTTATGCATCAGCTATTTGTATGATTGTATCGGAAGGTAGACTGGTAAATACGTAAAGGGAAGTCTGATTCAATTTTATTTTAGCTATTTGCAGTTTCTATTTCTTGGTTAGGCTGCATAGGCTCTGGATGGTAGGTCCAGAGGTGGGAAGACAAAGAATTTGATGGAGGGCACAAAGAGTGAGGATGAGCCTCAGGATTTATGCAGGTTTTTATGTTAATTGCACCGAGTAAAACCTACGAATGTATTATCATATCGCAGCTATTTTTACCACCGTTATATGAAATAAATATTGACATGAGCTTCACAGGGTCGTGCGCCAAGGCGCACATCTAAATCTAGTATCAGATAATCAGACACGATGCACGAAACATCCGGACCGTATCCAGTGACCATCGCTGACCGCGCACGTCGGATCCCTCTCCTCGTGGCCCCGCCGGCCGGACGGACCGGATCGAGCCAGGCCCACGCCCGTCCTTTTTTTTTTACGTCCGGCTCGGCCGGATCCCGTATCGCGCGGGCCGTTTTCTCCCACCGGCGCGCGCATACAGCGAGCACGACTGCGCTTCAAGCCGGTCATGGACCGGGCCCACCAGCAACCTGCTTGCGGTACACGTGCGCGCCCCGGGACCACCTCGGCGCGACGCTGGTGTCAGCTTGGTCCACTGTGGACTGAGACCACGCCAAACTATGGGGCCACTCGCCGGTAGTGCTGTTCTTTGAGCACAACATTTTCCATGATTTTTTTTTCTTAGTAGTAGCTGTTGTAGGCTGCTTTTGCAAATAGGCTCTCTCTTATTTTATAATTTCCGTGTGGTTTTGTGAGGGGCTTTTTCTTTGGGAGTCGTGGTGTCGCATGCTTCTGTTTCGTCCAACTGTCCCAGCTCGAGCGTGTTGCGTCGGATTTTTTTTTTTATATTTCCAGTTGAGCTTTTCTTTAACCTGTTCAATGGTCAACTTAACCTCAACTCTCCAAGCTCGAGCGTGTATACTAGTACTACTATTTTAAGTACTGCAGTGTGATCGTGTCACTTGTGTGTGAACCCGGCTTGCCCCATTGGGCCTTTGTATTTTTTTTCTCTCATGTACAAAACTACTATCACGCAACAAAAATAGGATGCAAGAAACGTTTTTATTCTTGCGTGATCAGTGTGATCAGTTCTGCCCCATTTTTTTTCTTCTCACTATATCCTCCCATAACTTTACGCGAATAAAACGATGGCTACGAAGTAAGAAATTCCGCATAACAATAACGTTAAGTTCGTAACCACCGCCTTCTTGCAAATTAAAGTACTTTTTGTCAGCGTTTAGAAAACCTAGGAAGAAACTCGAGCGAAGCATGAAGTAGTAACAGTTCGTGGAAGGTGCAACCCTAGGAGTGATATTATCTATTTAATCGATAAATGCAACTTCATATCATGTTGCTTCTCGAGCACGCACATGATTTGGCTTTTGAAGGGAGCTGAAGATGTGTACCACTCCGTATAACACTCTAGAACTATCATTGCCCATCACGAGAAATCTCCAAGAATCTTAAAAATACATGCATTGTTCAACAATGACATTCTTAAATAAAGTCCCCCATCTTTATTTGAACACGGATATCAACCCCAAATTCTTGTTTTGTTGCTTTGTACCGACTAACATCAAGCGAATGATAACGTATCAAGTAATAACCTAGCATTCGATATATATATATGGTCAATTAAAATAACTTTCATATATCGTTGTTTCCTGAGCCCGACTGGCATTTGACGTCAAGCCAGAGAAACACGCTCTAGAACTATTGTTATCATGATAGCATAATTGAAAACATTTAATAATCATAACAAATCATTTATATATTGTTTCACTCGAACATGAAGTCCATCACTAAACTTCTATGTAAAAATAGTAAATTTATTTCTTTTGAAATTATGGAGGCCTACATGCGAATAAGGTTCCATCGATAAATCTGAATATATGAAACTATCACAATAGAGATAAGGTAGACACCAATTAATATGGAGAAAATATCACAAAAAGAGAATATATATGCAAAATTTAGTTTGAAGATAGAGATAGACAAACACGACGAGAGAGAGAAAGTGTGAGCTAGAGCGAAAACCAAAAGATACAAACAAAATCAGCAGACAAGGTCGTGGCCAGACTCCAGCTAGCGAGCAAACTTCTTGGTATGTCATTTTAGCCATCTTCCGTAAAAGGAACGATTCGAGTCATAACTCTTTGAGAACCATTTAGGTTAGGGCAACGTCGCCATGTCGCACATTAAATAACTTTGGCGCCATCGTAGAAAACCTAGGAAGAAACTCGAGCAAAGTATAAAGTAGCCACAAAACCCTAGGCTTGTTATTAAATATCTAGCCAACAAAAGGAACTTCGAATCATGTCGTTTTCTGATCAATAGCGGTATTTGGCGGCAAGCAGAAGAGATGTAATATAACACACTCTAGAATTACCGTTATCCTTGGTAACACTACTGAAAACATCTAAGAATATTCACAAATGCATTTAGTGGTACGCCCATGACTACAAATAAATTCTTCCAATTTCACTCCATCATGAAGTTCATCACCTCCAAAATTATATCAAGAAAATACATGAATTGTTCAACAATGACATTCTTAAATAAAGTCCCCCAACTTTATTCGAACACGGACTTTATCAACCCTAAAGTCTTGTTTTGTTGCTTTGTACCGACTAACATCAAAAGAATGATAACGTATCAAGTAATAACCTACCATTTGAATTATATATAGCGAATTAAAATAACTTTCGTATATTGTTGCTTCCTGAGCCCGACTGGCATTTGGCGTCAAGCCAGAGAAACACGCTCTAGAACTATTGTTATCATGATAGCATAATTGAAAACATTTAATAATCATAACAAATCATTTATATATTGTTTCACTCGAACATGAAGTCCCTCACTAAACTTCTATGTAAAAATAGTAAATTTATTTCTTTTGAAATTATGGAGGCCTACATGCGAATAAGGTTCCATCGATAAATCTGGATATATGAAACCATCACAATAGAGAGAAGCTATACACCTACTAAATATGGAGAAAATATTAAAAAAAGAGAATATATATATGCAAAATTTAGTTTGAAGATAGAGATAGACAAACATGATGAGAGAGAGAGAAAGTGTGAGCTAGAGCAAAAACAAAAAGATACAAGCAAAACCAGCAGACAAGGTCGTGGCCAGATTCAGATTCCAGCTAGCGAGCAAACTTCTTGGTATGCCATTTCATACCGTCTTCCGTAGAAGGAATGATTCGAGTCATAACTCTTTGAGAATAATTTAGGTTAGGGCAGCGTCGCCTTGTCGCACATTAAATCGCTTTGTCGTCATCGTAGAAAACCTAGGAAGAAACTCGAGCAAAGTATAAAGTAGCCGCAAAACCCTAGGCTGTTATTAAATATCTAGCCAATAAAAGGAACTTCAAATCATGTCGTTTTCTGGTCAATAGCGGTATTTGGCGGCAAGCAGAAGAGATGTAATATAAGACACTCTAGAATTACCGTTATCCTTGGTATCACATCTAAAAACATCTAAGAATATTCACAAATGCATTTAGTGGTGAGTTGCCCTCTGCCGACGACTACAAATAAATTCTCCCAATTTCACTTCCATGAACTTCATCACCTCCTAACTTATATTAAGGAAATATTAAATCGCAATTTACTAACTCACCTGGGTGTACACGCGAAAAAGAAGAAAAAAGGGGCTCACCCAATAAAACTAAACATGTATGCTAATATATGTATAGAAAAAAAGAAGATGTGCAAAATTCAATTTGGAGATAAAGAAATTTCTTTTGGGAGATAGTGATAGATAAAGATGGGGACCTGATGAGAGAGAGAGAAAAGTGAAAAGTGTGAGCTAGTAGAGCGGAAACCGCGAGATACAAACAAAAACCACTGCCCCGGAACAGGTCGTGGGCAGACACTCCAGCTAGCCAGCAACGGCGACGCGAAAACAAAAACAGGGAAGCCCGTTGCGTTCCCCCCCTCCCTCCCCCTCGCACGCCACCACTCCTCACGCGCACAGCACAGCTGCGCAGATCGATTCCGCCCGTCGTCCTCCGCTGCTCCGTCGCCGCCCCTCGCGTCCACGGAGTGGATGAGCGGCTGCCTCGCCGCTTCTTCCGGGCCCGTCAGGCTCTAGGAGGGCCGCCGCCGGGCATGGCCAGCGTCGGGCGCAGCAGATCGAGGCGCAGGGGGGAGGGCGGCGAGTCGTTCGACCGGAACGGTGCTCGGCCTGCGGAGCCCGCCGTCGATCACCATGGTCCGTGCTCGCCTGCTCTAGTCCCTTTCGATTAATCATCCCGGTTTTTGTTTTCTTTTGGGTGGCGTAAATTTTGGATTTTTTTTAGAGACCATGTGATAGAGATCCCTTACTTGATTTTTTTTAGGAAATCCCTTATTTGCTCCTTGATAGTGAAGGTTTTGGGGTTTTTTCTTTGTTCTGTTGTTGTCGCGTTGGGAGATGGGGGATTGCTTTATTTCCTTCGTGCTTCCGTCGGAAGCTTTGGGATTGCTTGCACATTAATCATCCTCAGATTTTTTTTAGGGTTTTGCTAATATATCTGAATTAAATTTCCTATTCTACCACCACTTTTTTTTAATGTTACCGGGATTTCAGTGATTAATCATACTGAAAATGACGCCTTTTTGGCAGTGCTAATTGTGGGGATTTATAATTAGAGTAGATTCACATTAATTTTCTGTGTTCATAGATAGATATATTAACACCAGTGTGTACTTATTTTATCTATCCATCCCTGTTGTTTTAAGCAAACGGACGGGGGCATAACTTTCCCATGTACTTTAGGTTTCATCAAAGCCTTTATTGGAGAGAGAAGATTCTTGTTTTGAATTTCAAACGATTATAGCGGACATGTCTTTTTCCCTCTGGTTCTTTAATTTGAAGTTACATTAAGGTTGCCGTGCAAGTTCTAGGACAAAAGCCAACCCCTAAACCAGACGTGGAAGAAATGCATCCAGTTTTGCAGTCTTTGGATGAACTCTAGATTATTAGGTGGGTCGCGGTGGGCAGACAGAGACTGTACACTCTAGACTCTAGCTAGAGGCATGTAGAGGAAATGTGTGATGTTGTCAACTTGACACTTCCCACCAGATCACGCAAAGAAACCTCATTTGCCCGTAATTTTGCTGGAGATGTAACTAGAAGCATTAAATTATGGCCTCCTCTTGTGTCCCCATGTCAGTTGGGTGCCGTGAAGGTTCATGGCCAAGTGGGGCTTCTTATTCTAATCACCAGGAGAATCTTTGTTTGAATTTGTCCGTGTCTGTACAAGAGCCGTAACTTATTCTGTATCAGTTTCCCCATCCTCAGTGAATTGACCGTTGGTTATAAACAAAGTGCAAAGGTTGGTAAAAATTCAGCCTGCCATTCGGGAATCAAAGTACCATGCACAATCTTTTGTTTACTAAGCACATAAGTAAAATATTTCATGCTATATTTCTACACCGAGTGCGGTTCGCCAATCATCAGTTCATCACACATAGTCATTTTTACTCGGGGTTCAATGCTTCCCATGATGGCGTTCTTCACCAGGTGGTTGTTGTGATTATGCATTTTCTTCAATTTTTTAAAATTAAATCGTGTGAATTTATTCAAAGAAATGGCACGATGGCGAAGCTAACACACCTTGTATCAGCTCTTTCTGGTCTTCTCTTGAGATGTTGTTCTACTTGATATTTGCATGTAATTATTGTGCTAGGTATATCTCCTTTCTACTATGCCTGTAATTATTATGCTGGAGACTGCTCTCTATATGGCCTGCCTTTTTTTTTTCTCCTTTTCCTCGCAGAAAAAAATAGTTCGACATGAAGTTCCTTCTTCTTACCATGCTGTCATATTGCTTCTTCTGCCAATTTCATGTCGTGTATATCTATGCAAAATATTTACTGTCCTTTTTCTCTTTAAAACAGTGGCTGGGTCATTGAGGAAACAAGCAAGTAACTCAAGGATACTCTCTCATACTCTGGTGAGTGATCTGAGTTTAGCTAAAGAGCTATATCACATGCTACATATGTTTGCAGTTGTAATTTAAGCTTTAATATTGTGCAGATTCCCCTTTCCAAATACTAACTATAACCCTCTGATATGAAACTAGGGAGCTTAAAATGGGTCAGCACATGTTGTTCTAATATAAACATTTGATACATGTTTTGCAGTATCAAGTTTGCTTCACGAATATACAATTATTGAAAATAGCTAGCTACATCATTCTGCTGTAGTAGAGACGGGTGCTAAAGCTCCAAAGCCATTTGGCTTAACTTACCTCCGCTATTCCCTGTATGTTCACACGTGACAAAATAGTATGAACTTTGAAATCCAATTGTACTAGAAGACCAAAATACACCATTTATAACATCTATATATGAGAAACTTTATCTTTCTCGTGGAGTTATTTTATGATCATTTCAACTTCTGTTATTCTATACTTGCCTATATTACTTATCTTGTTTGCATATTTCGCACCTTTTCTATTTTGATATTAAAACGTGATATGGAATAACTTGAGGTAGAACCATAGTTTTCTATAGTTCCTTCTGGCATATCACTGGGAAACATGTGGTTTAACATCTTTGGAAATTGACTATACTTCAGTAGTTATCTTCTGCTGTCAATTCATTTTGTCCTAGTTATTTGATTGCTTAACTAATATATTGGTATGTCCTTTTTTTTTCAGATTGATGAGGAAATCAGGAAAAGTAAACCAAGACAGACCAGCTGTGTACCGATGAAAAAGCTAATAGACGAAGAGTTCTCAAAAGATGCCAATGCTAGGCATACGTCACCAGGCGCTGTAGGAAGACTAATGGGTCTTGATTCACTCCCTTCGGTTGGGACCCGTAGCCATCACAGACATAGCAAAAGTCGTGCACACAACACTTCAGCTTGTATTTCTCATGATAGATATCTCCCACAGAGGAGAAGGACTGATGAGATGCCAGAGGTCAAAGATGTTTTTGAGGTTATGGATGCGATGAGAGTAAGGGCGGCATACCGAGCTAAAAATGGAAATGCAACTTCCAGATTTGATGCAACTGAGAAGGCTAACCTAGATTTCATAAGACAAAAATTTATGGATGCAAAACGTCTTTCTACAGATGAATCCCTTCAGATGTCAGAAGAGTTGAATGAGACACTTGATGCATTGGTATCTAACAAGGATCTTCTTCTGGAATTTCTTGAAAAACAAGATCAGCGTTCTCCCTCATCTAATGCAAACTGCATTACAATATTGAAGCCATCTAAAAGAAATCTATTTGTGGATACAGACAATATCTATTCACAAGATAATGGCATTGAAAGCTTTTTTCACAAACACTCTACAAGGAAACCGCCTGCTAAGTTATCCAGTCAATCCCCCAAAGATGACTCAGGTTCACTGAGGCAGAAATTATCAAGATCAAGTCATCAGGAAATAAGTGATAAACGAGCTTGTCCCACACGGATTGTTGTCTTGAAGCCAAGCCTTGATAAAGCTCGGGACATTGAAGGATCCTTTGCTCTTTCACATGAAATCCCTCATTCTGATTACAGAAGGCACACATCATGTCAGGAAGATGGCATGTGGAGTCCATACACTGAAGATTCCATGTGTCAAGTGTCCCTTGGCAATCCTGAAACAGTAGGTCATATAAAAAAGGGATCTAGAGAAATTGCTAGAGAGATTACAAAACAAATGAGAGCTGCTAGGGGTGGTGGTAATAGGAAACAGATTCTCCAACCAGATACCAGCACACTTTTGTCAGATGAAAGCTCGTATTTTGTGTCATCTCGTACTAAGCTCAAGACTTCTGAGACAGTCCATAGGTCTTCTGAGCTATGTGATAGTTGGGATTCTTCCAGCTTCAACTCTTCACCAGCACATTCAAATGAATCATCAGTCATCAAGGAAGCAAAGAAACATCTCTCTAGCAGATGGAAGATAGCCCATCAATTTCAGAATCAAGAACCTGAGAGTAATGGCTTCAGCGTGCTTGGAGACATGTTTGCTCTGTCCGACCAGGAAAGTCCAAAGGGAGAATTGCAGAGAAATGGAATGCCAGGCTCGTGTAGCAATCCCCTCGGGATCAGCAGCAAGGATGGTTGGAGAGGTGTAGCTCCAAGTAGTTCAGCAAGGTCCAAATCTATTCTGTCATCTTCACACCAGAGTGTTCAAAAGGCGAGCAACCGAAAAAAAAGCAGTAGAAAAACCGAGTTTTCCATGCTTAAGGATGTTCTCAAAATAGGACCCCATGATTCCGAGAATGCATGCCATAGCAGACAAAGAAAATTGCTGGTTAGAGGTTCAGCTTTTCGCGGTGATGTACCTGAACAAGTGTCCCCAGATGACGAGGAAAGAATGATGATTGACCATGAAGTACATGTAAGTTCTCAGAAACCAACAGATGTTGTTGACATGCCAGATTCATCTGAACAAGCACTTGCTCATACCGTGGATCCTGGCCATGAGTTAGATGTAATGTGCCATTTGGATACCAGTTCTGCAGTTTTTGAACAGAACAAAGAACAACTTTCTCCTGCTAAACTGAATCAGGAAATGCACCGGCAGCCACCAACAGCATTAGATTTGCTCATTCGTGTCCCTGATGTTGACAATCTACAGACTCAGGTATATTACATGTATACTGCCTAATTTTAGCTTATTATGCATTTCTTCGCTTGGATCCTTAATAAATTTCTCTGGAGATGCATCAATTTGTACGATAGTTAAATACATTTGTTCATCCCATTCATTTTTTCTCCCCTCTTCTCCCCCTCAAGAAAGTCTTAAGCTCTTTGGTAATTTTAAAAGCTCACTTGATTACCAATTGACATGTTTACCTAATTTTGGTTGTATATATATTGTATTTCAGGCTGAGGGGATTGAAAACTATCTGGATGATGATTACTCAGCTCTCTTTAGTCCGCCAACAGGAACAGAATCTCCTGTGGGGATTGAGCACCATCATGATTCTGACAATCAATCCTTGTGGATTCACCCGACAGGATCAGACTCTCCGACGGGCTCCAGCAATGATGAACAGCCAAGTCCAGTGTCTGTTCTTGAATCTTCCTTGGATACTGAAGAAGTTTACTCTGGAGATTTCGAGAAAATTAGTGCAGATATTCAAGGCAAGTGGTTTACTTTTTCTTTGCCTCCTCATCTCCTCTTTAATTCTCGGCTCCTAAGTTTGAATTTCTGTAATATCATAGGACTACGCATGCAACTTCAGCTTCTCAAAACGGAGACTACTGAGGACGCAGACGCCACCGATCATCTTATAGCAAGCGACGATGAGGATGCCTCAACAAATCAGCCACTTCCTGAAATGGAGATATCCCATGCTTTTATGGATGAAGAAGAGAGGGATTTCTCTTATGTGCTTGATATGCTCACCTTATTGGGCATTGATGCAGCTTACCAGGATGGGCAACTTGACATTTACTGCTTTTCGGAACAACCTGCTGGCCCTGATTTATTCGAGATACTTGAAAACAAGTACAGCGGCCTCATTCTATGGCAACGGTCTGAGAGGATGCTCCTGTTTGATCTCACGAATGCCGTCATTGCAGAAGTAATGACCTCTCTGGTTCATCATGGGTCGAAGGGATTGTTCCGAAGGTTATCGTCCAGATGGGATCAGGAGGGATTTGTTGAGTATGTGTGGCAGGGGGTGTTCCAGTTACGGCAAGAAATGGACTGTAATCAGGTCGACCCGCTGATGATGGAGTTGGAGCGGCATGGTTCTGAAGATGGTGTCGATCTTGTCGGGAGGGAGATAGGGACAATGGTACTTGAGGGTCTGCTGGAGGAAACCATAGCAGAGTTTCTGGGGATGAGACGATCTGGTAGGTTTTGTGGCTAGAATGTAACATGAAATTGTACCAATTGCCTTCTAGCGTATCGATGGGTCGGTGGTTCCTGAAAGGTGCCAAGCGCCTGGGAGTTCTCCATGCCTAGTGAAAAACAGCAACAGACAGGTTTGTAATGAATCATCATTACAAGTGAATTTTCGGTGGGATTTGTTGTAACTATTAGCTTTAATAACTGTGACCTAGTGTTTTTCCCTCCCAACTGGAGAGAACCAGTGGCTCTTTGCCGGAGTAATGGAGTATAGATGTGAATTTTTGGTATATCATAGCCTTGTTTGGTAGGTTTTGCCTCAGTGTTACATGCAAATATCAGTATGCTTTTGTTAGCTGTGACACAGTGCCAGCGGGGTTTTAGCGGTCAGCATGTGAAATATGCACACTAGTCATGAAATAGTGCAGAATCTTGCAGAGCAAAACTTGTGACTGGTCGTCATTTTTTGGGGCGCATTTCAAGCATTTGCCTGAACCTGTAAATACACTGCTGATTTGGTTGCATCTCGTCGGATCGATGCCCAACTATTGCTAGTTTCTCCTAAATTTGCCTGTAGCTGTAGTATGTATATGTGCAAGATCGCAGAAGATGTCCAGGCAAAAACTCCACCCGCGTGGTCAGGTTCGGATCGAGTAACAACTCCACCCTTGTGTCCCAGTCTGCAACTGCAACATTAGTTGATTTGATTTGCACACCCAAAAAACCTTGTATAAACTTATCAAACATTCACACCAGTAGCAGCAGTTACCTGTCATTACCAAGACAAGCAATCGAGCAATGGATCAAGCAATAGAAACTAACGATTATGTTGGGTCACATAGAGATGCAACACTTGCAACAAAAAAAAATTTACACAGTAATCCAAGATAAACCTGATAGGCCACGATGATTACCGCGTAATATTTCTCAATTTGGAAACTTGATGTAGCGCGTGAGGGCAGTAGAGTCTGATCCCACAAATAGCTCCAGTGGATCCACGAACTCCTTGATCTTGACCATCACACGTGTAAGGTTACTAAGGTATCCACATGTGCAAAGAGAAGCACCACGTAATATTTCTCAATTTGGAAATGAGATCAAAATGACAGCTAGGGTAGCGAATCTTTCCCATCCATCTCACTTATATATTGTTTCTGAACGGGCTCGGCTCTTGATACCAATTAGAACCATATTCCCAATGTCCACAGATCTAATTCACGTGGGCTCCTTTCTATAAGTGTGTAAGCCTATAGGTTCACGAGTTACGACCACAACATGACTAGAGTTACTCCTCCAGGTCGCGGCTCCGAGTCCAGGTCACTTCCATCAAGGCCTCAAGTCGATAACTGAATAGCGGATCCTAGCAGAACATGCCCGTTCCCAAGTAACGTGAAGTCATATGACAAACCTTTCTCCAATGTGACTTTCGTTCAAGTCCTTTTACTTCACGATATTCCTTGCCAAGATATAGGTAAGTTATTATCATCCCTTGAATAGATTAAGTTTCTTCTTGATCCACGATCAGGGGTGGACCCAAGCACGGCCGAGTGGGGGCCTAGCTCCCAACTCAAAATTTCAAACCCCTTTGGTATTATTTTCTCATATTTTAAATAAAAAATTGTGAACTCTACAATTTTTACTAGGAATGGCCCCAGCCAATTGTTTAGAACACGATTGTAAATCTTTATGGGTCTATCCTATGTATGATATGTGATTCCATCTAACTAACTCCTAGTCGGCCGTCCGGTTAACACTTAACCGACTCAAACATGGCCATGCTTCCCACGGGGAGAAAATTCTCGTTTTGGTTATCGACATCACGCAACTTGATTCTGAGCCAGCCCGAACTCTACCCTTATAAGTGCATTATTACGGAACAAAGTTTGGCGGAATCTAATTTGACCGATCCACTACTCGGATGATGCTATAACCTCATGTATAAGGATTTCATCGAGTGCGACATAAATGAGAATCTGCTCGTAGCGTTTCAATATGGATAAGTCCGACTTGCTTAACACATTAGCCGAGTTAGTGCATATGGGATTAACATCACGATGCCCATGGCCAGTGGAACCGGGCCATTAGGTGACTTGCACATTACTCTAGGTTATGTGTCCAAACACAACCTTGACGATTAAAGACAATCTATTATGAACAATATGAATACATAGCTTCACAACCGAATCATGTACTCGATGGTACATATACATGTTCATATAAAGAGAGCCTAACTTTATGATTACATCTGAAAACATATCATCCATGCTTGCCTCTAGGGCATATACCCAACAATTTATTACCAAGCAGGGAGCTATTTTAAACTAGTGCAATGAACAAAAGTACCAAAAAAATACAACTTGGGCTATGTGAGAATCTAGATTGGCGACGAGTAGTCCGAAGCCCACTCTCCTGAAAACCATATCTCCACCTCATGATGAGTACTGGCCAATTAGTCCATTGGTACCAACCATTATGGTTGCATCAGAATCTTTCTGTTTCGTTCAGCATGAGTAATTGATTCTTTGTGTACAGATTTTCTAAGTAATAGTTTCATTTGTTTTGGGCACGGAAGTTGAACATCTCGCGTGGCTTCACAAATAGATTTGGCTCGAAGAGTCGCTCTAGAACCAGCTGAAACAAAATTCTGGATCTGTGGCTAAATTGATCTTAATAATTTCTATCAAACTTTTATACAGTTTTAACATGGATACTTTTTTATTTGTCATCGTTAACCACATAAAAAGTTATCAAATGTTAGTTGTAGCATTCTGAGTTAATATAGTTAATATATTCGTGATGCATATTGTTAAAAAAATACTTCATTATTCTAGATTTAAATTCTTGTAGCATAGATCTCTTCATCGACTAATTTTTCATAATCCCATAGTACTAAATCAATTACATCAACAACAACTAATATGTAACGGAGAGAGTATATACATATTTATTGTAGAGATATAGTATTCATATTGTCTAACAAATATCTTAATAGAGGGTTGTTGTGTAGGATTAGGTAAGCATATTTGTAGAATCTAGAGTCTAAATTGTATGTTAGCATGATTATTTACCCTGTTTTTGTGGTTAAATATGTCTTGCAAGTTACACCAGATGACAGCGTGTATATGTTGTGCACTTGATATTCAAATAGCATCACTAACAGTAATCATCGACACATAAATGACTTAAATAGATTCTGCTTTCGCCTATATACGGTTCGATTGTTTGAGATGGTCGCCTGCAACTGCAATCCCCTCGATATGATCTTCTCTATACAAGCGCTGGTGGCGGTTCCGAAATAAAGATTCATGCACAAAATTAAGCATGGTTATGTAGTTGACATATATCTGGGTCTCTAGTACAAATTGTAGGACTTCCATCGGAGCGTCACTATCAACGTAACAAAGCTCGTTGTGGTTGATTATATTGGTTTGCTACTACGCTATGTGTGGTACGCACTACTCGTCCGTTGCATGGGCTTGCTCCAACAAATTTAATCTTTTTACAAATATTAAATTGTCTCTTGGATATAATAATAGATAATAACAATATATGGTGGTTATTAGTACACACTAAAGTCCGTTGCATTATTGTGTCTATCCGCCTACGCGAACACATGCTGATTTGCTTGAACAAAACTCGTCACTCCCATCGCCAACTCCTCGGAACGATGCATCGGTTTCCCTATGTCATCTGACTCATCCCAACAATTCCTCGTGTCGCCGGGAGGATAGATTCCGATAGTATCTTGTGCAACAACCCCGCAACACCAGAGCAACTCCACCTGTTTCCCGGTCTGCATGCACCTGCCACACATACACCACTCCATTTGATCTGCACACCGAAAACCCCGTATAAATCTAGCGAACACACGCACTCACTGATGCACACCACCAGCAGGCAGCAGCAGTCGCCACTCGAAGAATTTACTTTGGAGCACGTAGCCTCTGAACTCTCTGAACACAGAGCCCCTGCTCTTCTCCGGTGTCCTCCGAAGTCCAAACACATACGTTTGAAGATGGTCAAGGTGGCGCTCTGTTTGATGGTCGCGCTCGCTGTCGCGAGCTGCGCATTCGCCGGCCGCGTCCTCGACGAGCATCCCGCGGCGACTCCTCCGGTACAAGCTCCTCTGCCGGTCGATCCATTGCAGGTGCCGACCGAGCCGTCTGCTGACCCAGTGGTAGTGCCGGTGCCCGGGCCCGCGGCGGCATTACCTTTGCCATCCAATGCCGCTGGCGCTGCAGGAGCAGCTCCCACTGCGGCCGAAGGTGTAACGGCAAACGGTGGCGTGTCTGACGCGGGTGACCACCCGCCGCTGACGTTCTTCATGCACGACATCCTCGGCGGCGGCTCGCGGCCGATGGCGGCGCTCATGGTGACTGGAGTGGTGGCGAGCGCCGCCGACCTGGCCAACGGCAACGGCGTCTTCGGAAGTACATCCGTCAACTTCGTCGCGGACAACAGCAACAATAATATCCCCTCCGTCAACGCGGGCGACATGCCGACCGGTGCGGCGCCCCAAAACGCCCTCTTCGGCACGACCACCATCATCGACGAAGACCTCACCGAGAGCCACGAGCTCGGCGCCGCGGTCGTTGGCAGTGCGCAGGGGTTCCATGTCGCGACCTCGAAGGACGGCATCAGCAAGACGGTCGTCCTGACGGCCATGTTCGGCGGCGGCGAAGTGCACGGCGACACGCTCAGCTTCGTCGGGGTGCACCGGATGGCGGCGCCCGCGTCCCACGTCACCATCATCGGCGGCACCGGGAAGTACCAGAACGCCAAGGGCTTCGCCGCCATTCAGACGCTGCAAACCGACGATCAGCACACCACCGACGGTGGAAAAAACATGCTCCAGTTCAACGTTCACCTCTCCTGAGCAGAGCTGGCTGCTTCTTAACTAATGTACTATTCCAGGTTATATGATGCTTTGCTGTCGCGTTCAACGTTTGTAATTTGAAGTATTTATCCGGAATGCCATATGTGTAATGTAGTAACATAGACCGTTTGATCGTATCTCCAAATCCAAGTAAAGTTCAGTACTCCAACTATTCTCGTGGGAGAACTTTAAAGTGATCAAGCAGTTCATCAAAACATTGATCGCGATTGAGTTCATGGATACATCATACAGATGCAAAATCACCAGAAACGTAGAATAAAAAACCTAATCTAGCCTACCGCAACCCTAAATTTACCAAAAATTGGCCCCGAGATACCTCACCGGGGCTTGTGAGCAGGCGACGAACGACGACCGACGGCGAGCTCCTCCCACTTGAGCTCAACGAGCTCCGTCTTCACGCGGCGAACGGCGTCCTTCCGCTGGAACTCCTCGTAGGCGCACATGCACCTGATGGATGGTCCAGCGCGTGTCCTCCTCCTCGTGCTGTCGCGCCTCAGCGGTCTCCTGCTCCTAGACGCAGTGGAGCTTCTTGACGGCTGATCTTGACCATTGGGGGTGCCGGCTCCTCTTCGGCCGCCGTGCCACAATCATCATCGGAGGGGGTGTGGGAGCAACGACAAAGGTGCAAGAAGATTGTTAAGCTTCATGCACTAGCCACTTGAACCAAAAGTCCGAACTGATGGAAAGGGCTAGGCAATCCACATATACATTTCACAACACCCCCACTCGTGTGTGACGGGAGAAGAGAAAGTCAACACGTGAAAGAAGAAGAGCACACCGAAACAGGGCATCAGCGGTGGCTAAAGAGGGGGGCAACATCAAGGCTTAATTGCGAAAACCATGTGAAAGCCAGGATTTGAACTCGAGACCTAGGGCTCTGATACCATGTTAAGCTTCATGCACTAGCCACTTGAACCAAAAGTCCGAACTGATGGAAAGGGCTAGGCAATCCACATATACATTTCACAACAAAGATGACCCCACCTCTCCAGCGTACACGTACGTGCGGATTGATAGCGGCGGCGTTAGGCC
>NC_061510.1:126249094-126324909 GCF_022539505.1 Lolium rigidum
GAAGGTGATGGGGAATGCCTCGCTTAGTTCCTCGCATGGCATACACGTAAACATTAAATACGAGCCTCGATCGGCTCTCGGGTTATCTCCGTGAATCGGCTCAAAGAGCCGATCCACCCATGATCCGTGCGGGGTGCACGAATACTTGGTGATCCTGCTTGATCAAGATAAAGCTAATGAGATCTACGACGATTTAGGGTTTTCACCGCATAATCGGATCATCCTACTCCAGAGTTGGGCCTCGCGGCCACGCACGGTGCTCATAAGCCGATCCTAAACAAGGCCAAAGAACCAACAATGTAGTTGATCCACGGAACATCCTGTTTAGGACTTGCGAACGCCACCCTACATGCCACTTGGATCCTCCCCCTTTGTAAGGCCTAACTATTGCGAGATATTAAACTAATCCTTGCGGAGCAAGGAGCAATCGTAACGGATCGGATCTACTAAACGATGAACAAGCAGGGTGCGCCCCATGCCCGAGATAGGCATGAGGACGGCTAGATATGCAAGGGTTGCACTACGTAAGCATGTTTATACGAAGAACAATGCTAACCCTAACACATCTGTGATAACTACGTTGCCCGCCATCAAAGACGCTTCGATGCAGGCAACGCATGAACAACGTGGAGCTTGTGCTGCCTAGATCGCAAGATGCGATCTAGGCAGCATGTCGCTTACCCGATTGAAACCCTCGAGACGAAGGAGTTGGCGATGCGCCGAGATTGGTTTGTTTTGGGGTGAACGTTGTGTTGTTGTTTATTCCATAAACCCTAGATACATATTTATAGTCCAGCGGACTTTCTACCGTGGGAATATCCCACCGTGCACGATACAAACTCTAACTTTTGATCTAAAATATAATCTACTATAATTAAAGATACACGGGCAAACCAGCCCAAATTCTTCGTGCAAAGCCGTTTCAGAAATCTTCCACGTGTAGTCTTCCAAGCCCATCTCTCTTACGGCCCACCTCTGGATTTGTCCAAAATCTGGTGATAACACATGCCCCCTGGTTTTGGAAATAATATTTCCAAAATCATTAAGCTTTCCTTTCGAGGGGTCATGTCGTGGCAGAGCAGAGCCGTTGCAGCATCATTATACCCTGTCTTCCCAGCTTCTCTGCAAAATTCGATAGCTCTGGCGTCATCCCCTTGGAAACTGTAATGACATTAAATTTCCACCAGGCTTATCATTATTTAACTATGCCGATCGACTAGCCTTCTTCATCCCCTTCCTCTGTTCCAGCCATCGGCACCCAAAAAACCCTCTTCCCCTGTAGCAATGTCTTCCTCTTCCTCTTCCTTCTCAAACCTCTTCCCCCACTCCTCGCCGAAGAAGAAGAACGAGGACAAGCCTCATTCCGAGGTGAACCCCCTCTCCTCCGACAATGAGAAGAAAGAAGGGGAAGCAGCGAAGGCCAAGGCCTTCCCCTCCGCCAAGCTCCCGCCGCGAAGCGCTCCCGCATGTGGGCGGACAGCGAGGATGAAGATGACGACGAAGAAGAAGAAGAGGAGGAGGAAGATGAATCTTCCTCTTCCGCCGGGTACCCGCCAACCAAGCGCTTCCGCTCTCGGGCGGACATCGAGGACGATGATGATGACGAGGAGGAAGAGGCTCCGGCCACGGGCCGGGGTAGCAGCGACGAGGAACTCCTCGGGAGCAGCGCCGACGACATCGACGGCGGTGATGACGAGGACAGCGACGACTAGTAGAAAAGGTCTAGTAGTAGCAGTGCACTAGGCACTAGATCCCTCTTTTGAGAGCCATCGGCTCTCTCTTGTAAAGCCGCTCCTCTCGAATTAATGAAATTGCCCTTTTGATTCATCTTTCAATTGCTCCAATTTCACTCCTTCCGCTCGTCATGTGAAGACCGATAGTAATGTATCGGATTTCTTTTCTTTTGGACACTCATGAAGCCGAACTCTCATGTCGATTAGCTCGTAGGCCAGGAACTTCTCAATTTCAGGCTGCGATTTGGTGTCTGATCATAATTCTTCGCAGTACCTTAGCCGATGACTACTCATCGGCTATTCCGAGAATCTAGTCCCTTTCCTCCTTTCGCAGCGACAGGACGGTCCAAAATTTGTAAAAACCGATGTCCTCCTTCCCTGATTCCTCTCTATAGCTTCAGCAGTCTTCTTTCACGGCCGGAACTGCTTCCAGAGAGGATCACGATGCAGGATCCAACGATGCAACTCCAATCGGTTTCTTAAGAACCAGATCTCCATGTAGTCCGTTGCCCCCCGAGTCTTCATCAAGGCGAGGACAGTCGTAATCAACCACATGTGTCACCATCGGCCTCCGAATCGTAATGCAAAATCAGCCGATTCCATCAAAATCGGCTTTCTAAAGAACTTTTAGGGCGAGCTGCCCCCCGAGCCTTCGTCAAGGCAAGAATACCGGCAAGGATGCATAAGTCGTTGAGCGCGTAGCCGTAGGCCGCCGGTGGGTTTTGGCCCCGTGCAAGCTGTACTAAAGTCGATGATCGCGCATCGGCTTCGCTTCTTGCGAATTTTTTTTTATTTGGCCGATTTTTCTCAATCGGCCCCCAATGTTCCTCTCGCACACATGTACGCACATGTTTATCCGCATAGGTTCATCCGACTATATGCCCCCGAGCCGAATCTGCCAAATGACCGCAGATATCGGCTTTCATGGTTAGTCGAGGCACCGCACTTGCACGTCGGCTTCGTAAAGATTCATGCTGACTTTCTTCGCCGACGTGGCCGCCGCCCGGTGGCTCGTTGCTTGAACACAAACGAGAATATGTGCAGAGGATAATTTTGGCCGATTGCTGGAATCGGCCTCCACATTGCTTGTTCGATGAAGGTTCCGTGATGAAGATTTTGTAATGTTCCTCCATAAATTTTTTGGGGCCGATCACAAGGATCAGCCTCGCACGGTTTGCTCATTGGTTTAATCTTGCTACCCAGTTAGGCTGGATAAAACCAACCCAACCTCTGACTTGATGCGCCTGCTGTCGTCCACCTTGAGTGCATCGTATAATCGTGGAGCACTAAGCTCTGTCGGTAAGACAAGCACCATGTTTGTGCCAGCCGATGTTTCATCATCGGCTTTCTTTGCTTAGGACGCCACTCCATTCTTCGTGGACGACCCTCTTCATCCAGGGCTCGCTGAACCTTTGCAGCTAGATCAGGCCGTGCCTTCCTTAGCGTATGCAGATATAACCTTTCGGCTTCCTCCAGGCCGCGCAACCGCTGAACCCTGCGTTTACGTGAACGGCTGAGTCCGTCGAGGGCACCACCTTGGACGGTGGTACTGTCTTCTTCTTCTTCTAGCCCTTCGTCTTCGGAATCCTCAAGATCTGCCCAACGAAGTGACTCGAGCACGTTTGCTCTGGTGGTGGGAGAGGCCCTAAGCGCTCAAACACGGACACGTTGGCTGCCTCCTTCTTCTTCTTGTTGCATTACGGGCAATTGCCGATTGTGGGCAATCGGCTCATTCCTGAATCCCAGCAGTGTCTGAAGAAAGGGCAGTCCCAATGTCTGGCGTTGTCATCCGGCTCCCTTGATGTGTCCGTGGCATGGCGCTCGTGCTCCTCCTCATCGCGATCCTGCCGACGATGTCTTCTGGCTTCTCTAGCCAAACGTCCTCCTTCATCATCATAGTTGGACCGTCGGCGTTGGTCATACTGACTCACATATTTGTTGAGGAGGTGGTCAGAGAGAGGTCGTTGATATCTTATATTCTTCACTTCTCCCTCTGTGACGTAGCGCTTGCCATCATGATGGAGCCGATCGCGTGGAGCGGCCTCGGTCCGTATCCTTGCTATGAGAGCAGCTGCCCTCATCTCCATCTTTGCCGGAGTGGTTCCCGGGTCCTACCATGTTGATGCCGAACGTGGGACCTGGGCTGGCAGCCCTCGGGGTAGATGACTTCTACCATGTTAACGGCGGGGAAGGGCTGGGTGTCTACCTTCATGGCGTACTGGTTGAAAATTAAACGCCCCTTCTCTATCGCCGCTTGGATGTGTTGACGCCACACCCTGCCGTCGTTGGTGGCATGGGAAAGCGAATTGTGGAATTTACAGTACGGCTTTCCGTTTAGCTCTTGCGCCGTGGGGAACTTGAGACCTTCGGGAATCGTCAAGCTGTTTCTCCTTGAGCAGGAGGTCGAAGATTTGTTCGGTCTTGGTCACGTCAAAATCAAATCCCACAGGCGGCCCCGGTGGCTTTACCCATTTGCGGGACACGGGGTTCCTCCCCGAGTCCACTCAGCCATCGCTACTTCTTGGTCTCCCGCGAGGCACTTCACTTTCCTCTCGTATCGACCATGACTATCGCACGCTTGAACTTGTCTTGGTACGGGTGCGGGTGGCGCTGTTCATATGCTGATAGTTTCGAACCATGTGCGCCGGCGAGGGATAATCGCTTGGGAGGCCATGTCCTTGAGCTGTGTTGCAAGGCCAGCCTACGCCAACTCGATCGCTTCCTTTTCGGTTATACGAACCGAATAACATCGGTTCCTAAGGTTCCCTGAAGCGCTGGATGTACTCTGTCACCGTTTCTCCGCGCTTCGACGTAGTTGTGCTAGATCGGCAATGCTAGACTCGGAAGCTTCGAATGATATTGCATATGGAACTGTTCTTCCAATTGCTTCCAAGACTGGATGGAGTTTGCTTGGCAAAGAGGTATACCATCCAAAAGCCGATCCCGTGAGGGACTCGTGAAAAGAGCCTCACGCGTAGTTGATCCGACACCGAAGCCGGTCCTAGTTGCGCCAAATATCGGCCGATGTGCTCGATGGAGCTGGAGCCATCCGATCCACTGAATTTGGAGAAGTCGAGGAGCCGATATTTAGGTGGCAGCGGGATCATCTCGTACTCATCGGGGTACGGCTTGGAATAGCCGATTGCCCTCCTTTTCGGCATAATGCCGAACCGGTCTCTCGGTATGGTACCGATCCGATCCGCTGTGTCGGCCGCGGGAGATGCGCTACGAAGATTCGCCGGGGTGGCGTACTTAGCCAGCCATGTTTGCTTTTCCAGCTACGAGCCAAGCTGCAGGAGCTGGGCTCGGGAGTTTCGTCGGGGTGGCGTACTTAGTTAGCCACGTACGCTTCTCAAGCTACGTCGGCCGACGTTCCTCCTGTTTGCGCCGGAGTCCCCGACGTTGTGGCCTGGTTTGAGAGTGCCCGATTGCCACAATCGGCACATACGTGCACGCGTATCCTTGAGGGATCTCCTTAGGCGCCTCAACCAAGAACTGGTAGTCACTAGGGTCACCACCGATCTTGTAGACGACGAATGCCGGTGTAGCCGGCACTTCAGCCTGGTGCTGCCAACGCATATGGCAGCGGTGGACGGGACCGGAGTGGCAACTCTCCTTGGTGCGTCCCGAGAGCTGGTCCCGACGGCGAGTACCGGTGGCTCATGATCTCCTGGATCACGCGCGAGCGAGACGCTCCAACACGTTGACCAAGTTTTCGAGTGGCGGTGTAGCGAGTGAGCCACCAAGTAGTTAATCTCCTCGCCGCGGGGCCATGGTGCGTTCCTCCGACGGGCGAGAGAGATCTATCCCATCGAGTGCACCTTGTGGTGAGAATCCTTTCCATCTGATGCCATGGGTACGGGTTCTCTGAAAAGAGCCGATGAGGTCGGCTTCGAGGGTGGCCTTGATCTCGTCATGTTTCTTCTTGAGCTCAGCAGGCAGCTCCTCGTAGGTGACTGGCGTGCCGTCCGTCGCCATCTCAGATGTAGATGGCGATGTGGTTGATGTAGACGATTGTCCCACCGGGCGTGCCAGAATGTGTTGACCGCCAAAACCCACCGTCGGGCAGCGACAGTCAGCACTAGTAGAGCCGGGAAGAGCCTAGAGCTGCGGCTGGCTGAGACCCCTCCGAGCGACGGCCCGCAATGCTCTTCGGTCACACGCGGCGATGCGAAGTGCAAGGGCGTGCCACCTGACCTATACCTGGTCGGGAAGGTGATGGGGAATGCCTCGCTTAGTTCCTGCATGGCATACACGTAAACATTAAATACGAGCCTCGATCGGCTCTCGGGTTATCCCGTGAATCGGCTCAAAGAGCCGATCCACCCATGATCCGTGCGGGGTGCACGAATACTTGGTGATCCTGCTTGATCAAGATAAAGCTAATGAGATCTACGACGATTTAGGGTTTTCACCGCATAATCGGATCATCCTACTCCGGGTTGGGCCTCGCGGCCACGCACGGTGCTCATAAGCCGATCCTAAACAAGGCCAAAGAACCAACAATGTAGTTGATCCACGGAACATCCTGTTTAGGACTTGCGAACGCCACCCTACATGCCACTTGGATCCTCCCCCTTTGTAAGGCCTAACTATTGCGAGATATTAAACTAATCCTTGCGAGCAAGGAGCAATCGTAACGGATCAGATCTACTAAACGATGAACAAGCAGGGTGCCGCCCCCATGCCCGAGATAGGCATGAGGACGGCTAGATATGCAAGGGTTGCACTACGTAAGCATGTTTATACGAAGAACAATGCTAACCCTAACACATCCGTGATAACTACGTTGCCCGCCATCAAAGACGCTTCGATACGGGCAACGCATGAACAACGTGGAGCTTGTGCTTGCCTAGATCGCAAGATGCGATCTAGGCAGCATGTCGCTACCCGATTGAAACCCTCGAGACGAAGGAGTTGGCGATGCGCCGAGATTGGTTTGTTTTGGGGTGAACGTTGTGTTGTTGTTTATTCCATAAACCCTAGATACATATTTATAGTCCAGCGGACTTTCTACCGTGGGAATATCCCACCGTGCACGATACAAACTCTAACTTTTGATCTAAAATATAATCTACTATAATTAAAGATACACGGGCAAACCAGCCCAAATTCTTCGTGCAAAGCCGTTTCGAAATCTTCCACGTGTAGTCTTCCAAGCCCATCTCTCTTACGGCCCACCTCCGGATTTGTCCAAAATCTGGTGATAACGAGCGCCACCTCGTGGCCCCACTTCGTATCTCCTCCGGTCTTCCGGAAGCTTCGTGTGAAAATAGGACCACGGGCGTTGATTTCGTCCAATTCCGAGAATATTTCCTTACTAGGATTTACGAAACCAAAAACAGCGAGAAAACGAGAACCGGCACTTCGGCATCTCGTCAATAGGTTAGTTCCAGAAAACGCATAATAATGACATAAAGTATGCATAAAACATGTAGATATCATCAATAATGTGGCATGGAACATAAGAAATTATCGATACGTCGGAGACGTATCAGCATCCCAAGCTTAGTTTCTGCTCGTCCCGAGCAGGTAAACGATAACAAAGATAATTTCTGGAGTGACATGCCATCATAACCTTGATCATACTATTGGAAGCATATGTAATGAATGCAGCGATCAAAACAATGGTAACGACATGAGTAAACAACTGAATCATAAAGCAAAGACTTTTCATGAATAGTACTTTCAAGACAAGCATCAATAAGTCTTGCATAAGAGTTAACTCATAAAGCAATAAATTCATAGTAAAGGTATTGAAGCAACACAAAGGAAGATTAAGTTTCAGCGGTTGCTTTCAACTTATAACATGTATATCTCATGGATAGTTGTCAATGCAAAGTAATATAACAAGTGCAATATGCAAGTATGTAGGAATCAATGCACAGTTCACACAAGTGTTTGCTTATTGAGGTGGAGAGAGATAGGTGAACTGACTCAACATAAAAGTAAAAGAAAGGCCCTTCGCGAGAGGAAGCATTGATTGCTATATTTGTGCTAGAGCTTTGGTTTTGAAAACAAGAAACAATTTTGTCAACGGTAGTAATAAAGCATATGTGTTATGTAAATTATATCTTACAAGTTGCAAGCCTCATGCATAGTATACTAATAGTGCCCGCACCTTGTCCTAATTAGCTTGGATTACTGGGATTATCATCGCAATACACATGTTTTAACCAAGTGTCACAAAGGGGTACCTCTATGCCGCCTGTACAAAGGTCTAAGGAGAAAGCTCGCATTTGGATTTCTCGCTTTTGATTATTCTCAACTTAGACATCCATACCGGGACAACATAGACAACAGATAATGGACCCCTCTTTAATGCATAAGCATTTAGCAACTATTAATGTTCTCATATGAGATTGAGGATGTATGTCCAAAACTGAAACTTCCACCATGATTCATGGCTTTAGTTAGCGGCCCAATGTTCTTCTATAACATTATGCATGCTCTAACCATTAAATGAGTGGTAAATCTCCCTTACTTCAGACAAGACGAACATGCATAGCAACTCACATGATATTCAACAAAGTGTTTATGGCGTCCCCAGAAACATGGTTATCGCACAACAAGCAACTTAATAAGAGATAAAGTGCATAAGTACATATTCAATACCACAATAGTTTTTAGGCTATTTGTCCCATGAGCTATATATTGTAAAGATAAAGAATAGAAATTTAAAGGTAGCACTCAAGCAATTTACTTTGGAATGGCGGAGAAATACCATGTAGTAGGTAGATACGGTGGACACAAATGGCATAGTGTTTGGCTCAAAGATTTGGATGCACGAGAAGTATTACCTATCAATACAAGGCTAGGCTAGCAAGGTTATTTGAAACAAACACAAGGATGAACCGGTGCAGCAAAACTCACATAAAAGACATATTGTAAACATTATAAGACTATATACTGTTTTCCTTGTTGTTCAAACTCTTTACTAGAAATTATCTAGACCTTAGAGAGACCAATTATGCAAACCAAATTTTAGCAAGCTCTATGTATTTCTTCATTAATAGGTGCAAAGTATATGATGCAAGAGCTTAAACATGAGCACAACAATTGCCAAGTATCACATTATCCAAGACATTATAACATTTACCACATGCATCATTTTCTGTTTCCAACCATATAACAATTAACGAAGCAGTTTCAACTTTCGCCATGAACATTAAAAGCTAAGAACACATGTGTTCATATGAACCAGCAGAGCGTGTCTCTCTCCCACACAAGCATTTATTCAAACAAAAACAAAAACAAACAGACGCTCCAAATAAAGTACATAAGGTGTGACCGAATAAAAATATAGTTTCAAGAGAAGGAAACCTGATAATTTGTCGATGAAGAAGGGGATGCCTTGGGCATCCCCAAGCTTAGATGCTTGATTTTTCTTGAAATATGCAGGGATGAACCATGGGGGCATCCCCAAGCTTAGACTCTTCACTCTTCTTGATCATAGTATATCATCCTCCTCTCTTGACCCTTGAAAACTTCCTCCACACCAAACTCAAAACAAACTCATTAGAGGGTTAGTGCATAATCAAAAACTCACATGTTCAGAGGTGACACAATCATTCTTAACACTTCTGGACATTGCTCAAAGCTACTGGAAGGTAATGGAACAAAGAAATCCACCCAACACAGCGAAATAAAGCAATGCGAAATAAAAGGCAGAATCTGTTAAAACAGAACAGTCCGTAAAGACGAATTTTAAAGAGGCACCAGACTTGCTCAAATGAAAATGCTCAAATTGAATGAAAGTTGCGTACATATCTGAGGATCACTCACGTAAATTGGCATAATTTTCTGAGTTGCCTAGAGAGAATTAGTCCCAGATTCGTGACAGCAAAGAAATCTGTTTCTGCGCAGTAATCCAAATCTAGTATGAACCTTACTATCAAAGAATTTACTTGGCACAACAATGCAACAAAACTAAGATAAGGAGAGGTTGCTACAGTAGTAACAACTTCCAAGACACAAATACAAAATAAAAGTACTGTAACAAAATAAACATATGGGTTATCTCCCAAGAAGTTCTTTCTTTATAGCCATTAAGATGAGCTCAGCAGTTTTAATGATGCACTCGCAAGAAATAGTAGTTGAAGCAAAAGAAAGCATCAAAAGGAAAATTCAAAGAAAATTTAAGCCTAACATGCTTCCTATGCATAGGAATCTTGTAAATAAACAAATTCATGAAGCATGATGCAACAAGCATAGAAAGATAAAACAAGTGCAGCTTCAAGATTTTCAGCATATAGAGAGGTGTTTTAGTAACATGAAAATTTCTACAACAATATTTTCCTCTCTCATAATAACTTTCAGTAGCATCATGAACAAACTCAACAATATAAGTATCACATAAAGCATTCTTATTCACATGCATAAAAGTATCATTACTCTCCACATAAGCATAATCAATTTTATTAGTTGTAGTGGGAGCAAATTCAACAAAGTAGCTATCATTATTATTCTCATCATCAA
The DNA here is from genome assembly GCF_022539505.1 of Lolium rigidum. Classification (NCBI taxonomy): domain Eukaryota; kingdom Viridiplantae; phylum Streptophyta; class Magnoliopsida; order Poales; family Poaceae; genus Lolium; species Lolium rigidum. The sequence goes on from NC_061510.1 coordinate 126,259,306, forward strand.
ATATAGGAGGCATATTGTAATCATAATCAAATTTATCCTCCATAACAAGCGGTACTAAAAGACCAATATCATTATAATCATCATAAATAGGAGGCAAAGTATCGTCAAAGTAAATTTTCTCCTCAATGCTTGGGGGACTAAAAATATCATGCTCATCAAAGCCAGCTTCCCCAAGCTTAGAATTTTCCATATCATTAGCAACAATGGTGTTCAAAGCGTTCATACTAATATTACTACCGAGCATGCAAATAAGGTTCCATAGGTTTTTTAATTTTCGCATCAAACCATCCATGTCTTAAATCAGGAAATAGAATAAGAAGCTCATTGTTGTCCATTATGCCTAACTAGTGTAAACAAGAAACAAAAAGATGCAATTGCAGGATCTAAAGGAAATAGCTTCGAGCACACACACAACGCAACAGAAAAGTACTTTACACCGAGGCTCGGAGTATGAGAGCCTTTTACCTTTCCTCCCCGGCAACGGCGCCAGAAAATAGCTTGATGTCTACGGGTGCTTCTATTCTTGTAGACAGTGTTGGGCCTCCAAGAGCAGAGGTTTGTAGAACAGCAGCAAGTTTCCCTTAAGTGGATCACCCAAGGTTTATCGAACTCAGGGAGGAAGAGGTCAAAGATATCCCTCTCATGCAACCCTGCAACCACAAAGCAAGAAGTCTCCTGTGTCCCCAACACACCTAATAGGTGCACTAGTTCGGCGAAGAGATAGTGAAATACAAGTGGTATGAATGAATATGAGCAGTAGTAACGGCGCCAGAAAAGTGCTTGCTGGCGTGCGATTGATGGTAGTAATATTGCGGGAAGTATAGATGCGATAAAACAGTAAACAAGCAGCGATAGCGATATTTAGGAACAAGGCCTAGGGATAATACTTTCACTAGTGGACACTCTCAACATTGATCACATAACAGAATAAATAGATAGATGCTAGACTCTACACCCTCTTGTTGGATGATGAACACCACTAACTGTGTAGGATTACATGAACCCTCAATGCCGGAGTTAACAAGCTCCACAATATTCAATGTTCATGTTTAAATAACCATAGAGTGCATGATATTCAACTCTCAACATAACCAAACCAAGTACTAACATAGCATGCACACTATCACCTTAACACTACGAAAGGAGGAATAGATCACATCAATACTATCATAGCAATAGTTAACTTCATAATCTACAAGAGATCACAATCATAGCCTACGCCAAGTACTACACGATGCACACACTATCACCATTACACCGTGCAGGAGGAATAAACTACTTTAATAATATCACTAGAGTAGCACACAGATAAATTGTGATACAAAACACATTGCAATCATAAAGGGATATAAATAAGCACTTCACCATGCCATTCATAACAGTAAATAAGTATTCTGTGAAATATAGCCTAAGAGACCCACACGGTGCACACACTGTCACATTTACACACGTGGGACAAGGAGTCTCCGGAGATCACATAAATAAAACCCACTTGACTAGCATAATGACATCTAGATTACAAGCATCATCATATGAATCTCAATCATGTAGGGCAGCTCATGAGATTATTGTATTGAAGTACATAGGAGAGAGATGAACCACATAGCTACCGGTACAGCCCCGAGCCTCGATGGAGAACTACTCCCTCCTCATGGGAGACAGCAGGCGTTGATGAAGATGGCGGTGGTGTCGATGGAGGAGCCTTCCGGGGGCACTTCCCCGTCCCGGTGGCGTGCCGGAACAGAGACTCCTGTCCCCCAGATCTTTGCTTCACGATGGCGGCGGCTCTGGAAGGTTTTCTCTGGTTTCGTCGAACGTGGTAGGGTTTTCGCGACGGAGGCTTTAAGTAGGCGGAAGGGCAAGGTCGGTGGAGTCACGAGGGACCCACACAACAGGGCGGCGCGGGCCCTAGCCCGGCCGCGCCGCCTTAGTGTGGCGCCACCTCATGGCCCCACTTCGTATCTCCTCCGGTCTTACGGAAGCTTCGTGTGAAAATAGGACCCCGGGCGTTGATTTCGTCCAATTCCGAGAATATTTCCTTACTAGGATTTCGAAACCAAAAACAGCGAGAAAACGAGAGCGGCACTTCGACATCTCGTCAATAGGTTAGTTCCGGAAAACGCATAATAATGACAGAAAGTATGCATAAAACATGTAGATATCATCAATAATGTGGCATGGAACATAAGAAATTATCCATACGTCGGAGACGTATCATGGTGCGAGTGGAGCTGTGGGCGAAGGAGCAACGCGGTCGCTGGACTTTTAAGGGCGGCCGCGCACGGGATACGATGCCATTGAAGGCGGCGCAGAAGCCCAGCCGCTGCCCGCCAGTGCACGCGCAGAACAGGAAGCTGCGGCATTCATGGCGGCGCAGACGCGGAAGCGATGGCCGCGGAAGCGATGCCCTCCATGCAGGCTCGCTGCCAGGCGGGCCCGGTGGAGACCGCAGCGGACACTTTGCGCGTCCGCGCAGCGTCCGCCGAGACGCAAACCTGCCGCATATTTGGGCCAGGTTTGCGTCTCCGTGGACGGCCCGGTCACTTTGCGTCGTGCCGCTGGAGAGGGTGCCAGACGCATTTACGACCAAAGCGGGCGTCGCGCCGCTGGAGATGCCCGGGCATCTCCAGCGGCGCGACGTATCTCGGACGTCCAAACGGACGCGTCGTGTTCGTTTGCGTCGGGCCAAATGGTCGAAAGTATCCGGCTGTCCGCTTGCGTCGGGGGTGGCTCCAGCGGCACGATGCATAAATTTTTTTTTCATTCATACGCCATAATTTACATGATAATAAAAAGGACATAAAAAATCCAGAAAGGGGTGCTAAAATAGGCGCTGTCTACTGTCGTCGTCGCTGACGAGGTCAACCAGCTGCGGCGTCGGCCATTGAAGCTCGTACGCCGGCAGTGGAGGAGGTACCGCCGCACGGGCAGGAGGCTGTGGCCAGGGATCCCACGCTGGAGCAGCAGGCGGAGCGCGGACGTTGGAACGCGTCGGCGTGGCCGGAGGAGTCGCCGGCCTCCCCTGCGCGAGCGCTGACTCGCGGAGCTGGATTGCGAGCTCGTTGAGCTCGTCCTGCTCGCTGTTGGCGAGTGTCATGGCAATGGCCTCCTCCTCTGAAATGTCCGGCGGCTGGTTCGCCGGATCCCACGCCGGTCCGCCGTCGTCGTGGTCGACTGCGGCATGGTCACGTCGCCGTCCTCGTCCTCGTCGCCGTCCTCGTCCGCGTCCTCGTGGTCGTTCTCTTCTTCTTCGGCGGCGGCGATCTCGCGCTCGAAGTAGTCTACGTCGGCGAGGTAGGCAGCGCGGCGCCGCGCGTCGAACTCCCACGCCCCGAAGGAAATCCAGTTGTAGGAGTTTAGCGCGTACGCCGGATCCTCCCGCAGATCCGGCGGCAACACCGCGCGGCGGCGCCGCACCTCGTCGCGCCGCTCTTGGCCTGAGCGCGGCACGAGGGGACCGGCACGCGCCGCGAGTTCAGGTACCGGCCCCCTCCCGGCAAGTTCGCGTCCGGCCATGGTACCGGCCGGTTTTCCTCCCATAGCTTCCGAGCGAGGTCAACGCGGACGTACCGGCCGACCCGTGCTTTCTTGCCGGAACGCGAGCCGCTAGCCTCCTGGTCGTTCTTCGTCTTCCGGAACGGCCAACATTTCTTCCCCATGGCATCCACGTGGTGGCTACTGTGGGATTTTGCCAATGGTTCTGGTCGGGGAAATGGGCGCCCGGCAGCGTCCCTTTAAGAGGCCATCTCGCCTTCAATGGCCTGCCAGTGCAACGCCTACTAGCTGCGCACGCTCGCGGAAGCCAAGGCACGCGGTCCCTGCAAAGGCTGCAGCGCGCCGCCCAGAAGTAATACCGTGGAAGACGAAGCAGTTGTGCCGCTGCCAGGCGGGCCCAGTGGGGAAGCGAGCGGACACTTTGCGCGTCCGCCGAGCGTCCGCGGAGACGCAAACCTGACGCATATTTGGGTCAGGTTTGCGTCTCCGCGCCGCTGGAGATGCCCTAAGGATGGTAAACGTCGCGTCGCTCAGCGTCCGTTTGCCAGATGCATCTCAAACCGCGCGACCCAAACCGCGCCCGCGCGTCCGTTTGGGTCGAGCCGGACAAAAACGCGACCCTGCGCGGGGACGCACCGCAAAAGCGGATGGACGCGGCGTCTGGAACGACGCAAACCCGGCCCAAAATCTGGGCTAGGTTTGTGTGGCCGCGGATGGCACACGCCGTCCGCTCGCGTCCGGGCGCTGGTCGCCTCGTCTCCCTGGGGCCCACCTGTCGGTGACCAGGGAGTCTATTTAATGGGGACTGGAGGGGATCTGGCCCTCCACTCCAGTCCCCACTCCACTCCCCGCAGCGAAACCGCCGCCATGGCCAAGCGACGGTTCGCTTCCGCCAACGATGACGAGGCGAGCAGCAGCCGCCATCGCCCGCCGACGCTGCGGGCTGCGGGAAGAAACCGAGCTGGCCTCCACATCGGAGAGGCCGCCCGCGGCGGTGCGGCGTTGCCGCAACCGCCGCCTCTCCTGGTCGAGCCGAAGCCCGAGTCCTCGGAGGAGGACCCGGACCTCCGCGCCACGCTGATGATCTCGGCGGCGGAGGAGGAGGCGAAATGGCCGCACCTCCATGCGGCCAGTCGCACCTCCGAGATGGAGGAGGCGGCCCGGCGGGAGGTCGAGGAGGCGGAGGGCTGGGAGCTCTACGCCCAGGCCCGCCGGGCGCGACGGGAGGAGGAGGAGGCGGCGCGGCGGGAGGAGGCCGGGCGCCGCGCCGACGAGGAGCGCCGCGGGGAGCGGCGGCGGCGCCGGGAGGCCGGGCGCCACGCCCGGCGGAGAGAGGCAGCAGCGCCTCAGGGAGGAGGCGCTGCTCCGTGCGCCGCCGCAGCCTCGGGTGGCTCCGGAACCCCACTCGCCGTGGGAGGAAGCCCTGTGGTCTCCGTGGCCGGAGTCCCCGACGCAGTCGAGCCCAACAGCGCCTCGCCGCCCGGGGACGTCGTCCACGACAATGACGTCACCGACGACGCCCACAGGGGCTAGGCGGCGCACCGGCGGCCACCGCGCCGCCGACCAAACCCTAATAGAGGGTTTTTAGTTTAAATTTAAAAGCCCATATAGGGGCTTCTTTTGTTAGTTATTTGCCCAAAATAGGGCTATGTACAAATTTTGCCCAAAATAGGGCATATGTTCAATGAAATTTTGTTTAAATTTACCTTTTTTTTGTTTTCGTGTTTCTCCGGTTATGCGATGCGTCCGCGCGTTGGGCGCAGCGCGCGACTCAAACGGACACGCGGACGCATGCCGCTGTCCGCTCGGCCACCCAAACGGCCAAATCAGACGCCCAGGGCGGCGCTGGAGATGCCGCTCAGCTCGTGTGCGGGCAGCGGGCGTTTGCGTTCGTGCCCATCGTGTGTGTCGTGTCAACACTGCTGCGCATCGACACGTCCCGCGAGACGACGGAAACGCCATTCAGCCTCTGAAAATAATAAAATAGACAAGGCGTTAGGTGAACGAGCGTCCTCTTGTCAGGAATCAAGGGGGCCAAAGTCGGACGGGAGGATGGATGGTTTTGGCCGCATCTCCACTCGCGCACGGGACGGGACGGGAGCCGCGTGCTGGATCATGGCTACGACCGCCATCTCGGGCGCATGGCAGGTGGTCGATGGCATACTATTCAGTTTGGCTATTTTCTCTAGCAAAACTGTTTTCTTTTTGTCACGTGTTACGTGTGGTTATATGTTGGAACTGAATTTTGTAATATACGCACAAGGTACAGCATAGCTCATGCTCATGATTTATTTCGCATTTCTTTTCAAAACTCGAAACTGCCACGCCCGAGCTGCGGATTATTCGCATTGAACACATCGTGACGCACGGCTCACACAATGATTTAGGAAACCTTGGTATACGTACGGTACGGAGGAATGGTGCAACCGTGAGGCGGGTGCAATGATCAGCGTGGGCGGCGTACGAGCGAGTGACGGGCAGGGAAGGACAAAGAGCGGGTCTCGTTTTTACCCGAAGAAGGAAGCAATTACGAGCCGCGTAGGGCCACATCCAGTGTCGGACGTACATACTCTACGTGCAGCGGAGGTGACGGGTGATCGTGACGAATCCAAAGTCAAGTCAGATCGCCCATTCATCTCACCTCACGGCAAGCTGCTGCAGTCCGCAGGCAGCAGCAATAAATTTGGAGCGGGGCAGGTGACGGCACGGGCGCTACGCATGCGGTTCCAGAAGCGCGCGGAGAGCGAGGCGGCGCGTGACGATGCGGAGTGGGGAGAACAGCGCGAGAGGACAAGCAGATTGACATAGAGTTGGGCAGGGCGCACGCAGGCACTAGCCGGAGTCAAATCTCGGGGCGTGAGATCACCGTCAAACGGTGACATATCAAGTCTCCCGCACCAGGCCATCTCCAGCCACTTAGACTACCCACAATAGGAGTATCATAGGTAGCATCATGCATTGCATGCATACAAAATGCTGATGTGGCAGTGCAATTAAGGATGAGAGAGAGGGTACTAGTATCATAGGTAGATACTGTATCATAGCATATATTACTAAAAAAAGTAATAACAAATAAATCTTGTATATATATTTGCATTGAGATTCTACAAAATAATTAGTATATGGAGACTATGATACTAGTATATGATACCGTGCATTGTGGAGATAGTAACATGTAGTAGTATCATACACATGATACTTTATATGATACTATGCATTGTGACTAATCTTAGACTGCTCATAGTGAGAGTAACATAGCTAGTAACATCACACATCTCAAAACATTTTGGTGACATGGCATGCAAATAAATGAAGAAAAAGAGTGAGGTGGTAACTAGCTATGTTAGGCTGCTCATAGTGGGGAGTAACTTAGACTAGTAACATGCATATGTTACTAGTCCATGTTACTACCTTTATAGTGGGTAGTAACATCAAGATAGTGTCATAGTTGCACGTATTAATTAGCTTATAGACTCATTGTGCCTTGAAAAGTGTGATGTTACAGTAACTAGCTATGTTACTCCATCCCCCTCTCTTCTCATTAACTCATTGCCACATCAGCATTTTTTCTTGAAAAGTGTGATGTTACTAGCTATGTTACTCCCACTATGAGCAGTCTTACCATAACATCACACACCCCAAGACAAGATGAGTCTACAACATAATAAATGACACAATGCATGACACCACATATAAGTTACTACCTACTATGAAGGTAGTAACCTAGACTAGTAACATGACATATGTTACTAGTCTAAGTTACTCCTCACTATGAGCAGCCTTACTCATTTAGGACACTAATAACTGCATCTGTTTCTGTCTAGTATTTAGATCGAATCGTAAATACACACTATGCACGTTAGTTTGGGTCGAGCTGTCCAGCGATCCGACCAAAAAAAATTTTTTGCCACGGTCAATAATGGGTGATGGCTACGATGACAGAACTAAAGGAGAAGTTAACCGGTTTGTCGAATTCACTCAACGAATGGGGAAGAAATACTTTTGGCAGTGTCAAGAAGGAGATACGGGAGCTCGAGCACAGATTGTGAGTGATGCAATCAGCTAGGGACAGGCAGGGGCCCTCGGAGGAGTCTTTGGTGGTTGGCAGACTGTCCGCTCTCTACCAGCGTGAGGAGACAATGTGGAGGCAGAGGTCTCGAGTCCAATGGCTAGCAGAGGGAGACAAGAATACTCGTTTTTTTTTTTTTGGACCTGGAATACTCGTTTTTTCCACCTTAGAGCTTCCCAACGCAAGAGGAGAGATCGTATAGCTAGGCTTAAGGCCCTGTTTGTTTGGGCTTCTGCTTCTACTTTTACTGCTTTTGGACCCCCAAAAGCGGAAGCTCAAACAAACAACCAACTTCGCTAAAACCGATTGTAAAAGCGCTTTAGGAAATTGCACTACCCGCGGGGAAGCAGCCCCGGAGGTGCTTTTGTCTGCTTCCCGGGCTTCCGAAATACGGTAAACGATTGTACCCTCATGACCTCGGATGAATTACGAAGAAACTACCACCGAACGGACCACACAGCCCCCAGCCCGACACCCCGCCTCCCCGCCTCCCCGAGCTCTTCTCTCCTCCCGCTCCCTTTCCCGACGCCAGCGCCGTCGTCCCCTTCTCGCGCCATCCCTGTCCACATCGGTGAGGAGAGCAGGTCGGCCTCGTCGCCTCGCCAGACCTCTAGCCTAGCGCCCTCGATTCCCGTCGTTCTCGAGCTCGGCCCGTCCTGCTCGATCTCCGGCGACGCGCTGCAGCAGCCCGCTCTCCGCCCGAATCAACCGGACGCACTAATGGCGTGCTCGGGAACCCCTGCACCAAGCACCTGCAACGGCTGAATCAAGCCTTCCCCTTTTTCTTTCTATTTGCATCTTCGATTTGTGTATGTACAGATCTGTTTCGATTTGAAGGTGTAGTGCTGTTTCGATTTGTAGGTGCACTGTTGTTAATTTGATTTGTGTATGGACAGAAACGCAGTCTTGTGAGACAGATCTGTTTCGATTTGTGTATGAACAGAATATGCCAAAATTATTTCTTTATTAGTATTTTAGGAAAAAATGATAAATTGAGGTAATTCAGTTATTAAACATGGTAATTATGTAATAAAACAGTCAAAAAGAGATAATTCATTTCAAATCAGCATTTATACAACATCTTCAGCACTCATGGGCATTTCAGACATTTTACTCCTAAAACCAACAACAGCAGTCACAAAAAGTTGTGCTGCCAAACAACAAATTTCTGCTTCCAACAGCAGCAGCCACAGCTGATTTTTCACAGTCCAACAGCTACAGCTGCTTCTCAGAATCTGCAGCCCAAACAAACAGACCCTAAGAAGCCAGATGGGTCCTTCATGGAGGATGACGGTGAGATGGCGCAGCTAACGGGTGAATTTTATGAGGATCTTTATCGGTCTAAAGATGTGTCAAACATGGAGGAGGTGATTGACGTGATTCCTCACAAAGTCACGGCTCAAATGAATGATAACCTACTGAAGCCTATCAAGGGAGAGGAGGTGAAATCCCCCTTTTCCAAATGTTTCCGACAAAGACACCAGGACCGGCTAGAGACGCCCTCCCAGAGAGCTAATTGCGTCGGAGGTACAAGAACTTGCAACCTAGGTGCATTTTGGTACAACAAGTTGTAATATGTGGTTAGGTGGTAAAAGAACTTGTGATGCAGGAGCAAATTCATACAAAATCATTGTGGGGCTGCCATGTGGCGTTGCCATTTTAGCAAGACACCCCTTCATGATTTTCTATGACAACCGTGAGCCCCGCTTGTTTTTCCGAATCCTGCCACCGGTGCTCCTACCGTGTACGCCTAAGGGCATGTACATTAGTTCCGTCGCTGGGTGTCTGTATAATCTGTACACGTCACCTATAGATAGACTACTAGACAACGTATACAATAGGGGGTCTTTTTGACTGTCTATAACCACCCGAATTTCATGGGGGACATGTTCCTGACGAACAAGATCCAACCGACGCGACGAACCATACAATGGGAAGGAGTCCGTCTGTAGGCAGCGATATTTGTGGCTGCAGATCGACTGTAATCTTACCGACGGCCCACCCCATTTTTAGCTTTCTCTCTCTCCCACATCATCTAATTTCTTCCGTGGTCAATATTACAGACTGCTGACTAGATAGCACTGTACATGCCCTAACTGCTCCGGTTGCCTCTCTTTTGTAACGAATCTTCATTGGAAATGAATGAAAAATCTGATACTACCTCCGCAGATACATGTATATCTAAATAAAATTGAGTCAATTAATCAAAAGCAGAGGGAATAGTTTTATACATGTTTTCGTGGGTTTCACAAATTTGCAGACCGGTCATTTTACGTTGGGCCTCTGAGCTCTCTTCTTACCCATTTCCTGTGCATATGAACCAACACAAACACTTTCGTTCTGTTTATTCATGTTGATCCGCTAGAGATGCCCTCGCCCAGAGTTTTGCTGCATGTTAAGTGGGGGACTCGAGTACTGTCAGTAGTCGACTACTGACAAGTGACGACTTGGGAGGTCTACTGTCATACCCTGCATGGCCGTACCGCCGTAGCATATAACACTAGTCAGTGTGGTCACATAGTCAGTATTCAGTAGGGGTAAGACAAAATTTGCAATCCAATCACGCCTCGCTGCAGTTGCTGTTCCGCTCGGTCGTCTTCTCCACGGACCCGGCTGCCCCAACTGCCCCACCAGCAGCACAGCTGAACTCGAAAGGAAAATAAAAACAGTACAGTTGTAGTTGTAATCGGTCGAGTACTCAACGCTAGAAGGCTAAAAAGGTAATTTAGCTGGGTATGGCACATGAAAATGCTGCTCGATCGTACCAATTATATCTCCCTTTTGCGATGGCCTCTCTTCACAAGCTGGACTAGAAATGGAGTAAACAAGTTGATGGAGGGAAAATCGGCCGGCGGGACCTCAGCTTTCGAGCGTATGCGCCGCAATGATTTAGCCCGGATCCTAGACAGCGACAATTCAGCTGCACAGATGCAAAGAGCCTTTCCCGCTAGGCAACGCAACAAAAGCCACGCTCACTTTGCTGTGCGGCCAGGTCTTTTTCGAGTATTTCCCAGCAGTGCGCCAACCGCCAAGAGCAAAGCAGATCATGCCAAGACTGGGCAAAGAACCGACAGTTCACTTCACACTGCCCAGTTCCATCGGCCAAAAGAGATGGAGTAGAGCTGAGAGTGCCATGATCAGCTATCCCAGGCTCATCAACCGTTTTGACAACCACAAAAAAACTGAGACAGAATGCTTTTCGATAAAAAACTGAGACAGAATGCTAATACTAGGACACTAGATAGTATATAAGACTGTACTGTTAAATGGATTTGGTTGGTCAATGAATACCATCCCGAGATGATGGAATAATATACTAACACTGAGAGCAGAATCAGCTAATATATGTATAAATACGAATGGTAAAGCAAAATGCCATCATCTACATGAGCAGTTAATGGAAGAATCGCATGAATAACCCCCTATCCAATCAACCCTATGGGCAGCACCTCCCCTTTCTATGAACTTTGTACAACCTGTTCCCCTTAGATCCTCGAACCCATCTCCCGAGCAATGAAACGGATAAGAAGCACCGCCTTGAGTTCTCAGATCGAAATGGTATTACGGCCCAAAGGAGGCGCAAGTCCTGAGCCAAGAAGAAAATCAACATGTACATCAAAGTCAGAACGAGTGTATCTCATGTGAAAGAAGAATCCGCGACAATATTTTGCCTCAAGACTGAAGCATATCAATCTTCATAGTGAAGGCGGAAAATGCACAGGAAAGACTGAACTATATACGTTGATTCTCGATACCTTATGGGTAAACTTTTCACTACATTAAAGTGAAGTACTACATGCGGAACATAGATGGCTATAAGATTTAGCCCCATGTTTTCTGTACCAATGTCTCCATCTAATTCCCAAGCCAAAAAGCTATTTTGTAATGCCATAGTTGACACAATAAACTAAATGTCTAACATGTGTTAGTCATGCACCGCTACATTAATATTTTGTTTTTCTAATAGTACCGGCAACATCTCCTATAATCATCATGTATGCCGTGCTACTATTCATGTAATGAGCATCACGTAGAATATCGAAACAAAGAAAAGTAGGTCACCTCAAGACAATATGACCAGCCCAAGATATATCGACGCGCAGAGGAAAATAAATGAGATGAAGCCCCTGAAAAAGAGAATATCAATTGTTAACAAAAACAAAAGCTTTAAGAGTCTGTATTAACTTCATACAACGTCATCAAAATAAGGAAAAGGCTGAAATGCAGAGCATATACCATATAACACCCCATCCAACGCCATTGCAGGGGCAAGGGCAGATTTCAGCAAATTTCTCAGCGTCACTTGAGTTAACTCTTCGGGATATAGTGTCATCATAAATATCTAAATAATTTAACAACATTTAACTTAGAAATACAGTGTGCAACAACTATGATTCTAACATAAAATTATAAGCAAAAAGTTGTTTACTTACCGTAAACTGAAAATAAGCTATTCATAACACCTGTGACATATAAGCAAGCATTAGAATGTATTTACAACAATAATTTTATGTCCAAGAAACTCAGGGTGCAAAAGAAACAAGAATATAATTAGTGGGGGTCTAAGGTCTCACCTATGAACAGAATCACATACTTCAGAGCATGGACAGTTGTAAACTCTTGTATAACCCAAACAACAGCAATGAATATGATGAAACCTGGAAAGTTATAATGTAAGTAGTATGCAGGAGAGTAAAGTTCTATATGAAGTTGGTGTCATATTTGTGTATACCAATGCAAAGCCAGCGTAGAAACCACTGCATAATCACACAAGAGATGGCAATACTTTAGAAAATTATCACAGTTACAGAGTGAAACAATCAGAAAAAAAAAACGAAGAATCAAAAGTTGCAACAATAAATTAGCAAACTTACATTTTTGGCAACAAAAAGAACAATAACTAATGCAAGTATGAAGCAGCCTGATGCAATTCTTGTAGCAAGGAGATTTGTGGATGAGAGTATGAACACCATTCCCCAAAATGAGGAACCCAGATCTGCAATTGGAAGAAAACAGTGGCATTAACATTATACCAAATTGTAACAACAAACACAAGTGGGACATGGCCAACAAATCTTGGCACGGAAGTCTAGAACTCAAAAGAAAGATGAATTTGAGTATAATAAATTATTGAAGTATTCAAATGTCATAAGAACCTAGATCTTTTTAGTAAAATTGCGCATAAGTTCGCCAAGAGAGATTTAATCATTTATGTCCTCTAAAAGGTTCCACAAAATAAGCCTCTTGGATCTCATGTGTCAATCAGGGAGGAGTTTCAGTGACAAAGGATGTGCTTGCCAATGCGGTGGATAGTAATTTGGCTTTTGCAGCCAGTGTTTTCTATTTTATCATTTGGCTAGCCAGCTTTTCGCTATTTTCCTACAGTATAGTATAAAGTAAGTTCAGCAGCCACAAACTAAGCCAAGGAACCCGTAATTTTCTCTTTTTGTTTGTGTTCATGCTGAGACTTGTATAAGGCAGGGGGAGGGGACGGAAAATTGCTTTACATCCGGCAGGCAAGATTATCCAATAGATGCCACCACGAGTTTGTGTAACGCCACCCTCATTAGCATGGACCTGCATACCCTCAACCTGCAAAGCAAATTACATTAAGATATAGTATCAATATGCGAATTTTTGTTTCACGGACAAAATTTTGAGGCAGCATGGCTAAGTAATAAAATATTGCAATCCAAATATAGCAAGAGACTAGGTATTTCTAAAAGGCAGACCTGAATTTCAAAATTAAAAGACAGACCTATAACGGCTTCAGAAGATGCCTTTTAAATGTTATAAAATCAGTAATCATCATTTGTATCTTAACTATGGGGTTGTCCAAACATAGAATCAACACTCCCAGACAACAAATAAATGTTAGGTCAACCAACTGTTTAGCATGGGGAAAAGAGGAAAGAAACAAAGACAAACAGATACGTGGCACGTTATAAATCATGCAATAATAACCAGAAAAATGCCATCATTTGTTCTATCCCAATGGCGATTCAACTCCGATAACTACTGAACAGAACTTACGATTCTGCCCATGCCGGCATCAAAATACACTAAACAGGAGTTTCCACGTGCCCATATTTTACACGTAATCCTGCAGTTATCTCTCAAACTGCGTGTGCGGAAAGCAGATGCATGTGATACTTCACATCCTGCGACAACAATCCAAGGAAAGCCGGATTCAACACCCGCTATATACGAGCGAATAATCTGAATGACCAGTCCATTTTAGCAATGTGGCAAAAGAAAATGCCCAAGAGAGCATACATTCTCTAGAAAAATGGGTCTTGAGGTTAGAAGGAGGAGAGAAAAGGGTCAGCAGCCTTTAGGGATTTGATGAAATTAAGTCCCTTTTTTCTAGAAAGCAAACACCAAAATTCCTAAATTTCTACAAAACCTAAATTCTGAAAGCGAAGGATAGAGCTAGATAAGGAGGGCCAGAAGGCACCTTGTGACTGTTCTAACATCAATGATCATCATTCGTGTCATAACTCTGGGGTTGTCCACACAAAGAATCAATGCTCTCCAGCAACAAAAAACTACTCAGCTAAGTGAAGTGTTTAACATGGAATAGAGCAGAAAAAACAAACAGGAAAAAATATCTTGCGCTGTAAAATTCTGCAATAATAATAACAACCAAAAATAGACCATTCTTTGTTAACCCAATGGTGATACACCTCTGATGACCAGTGATCAGAAAACCCAATACTGGCCATGCTAACATTAAATATATACAATTAACATAGACTCTCATGCACCCTCACTTTACCCCTAATCATGCAGTTCTCTCCTTAGCTGCATCTGCAGATGCATGTGATACTTCACATGCTGCGCCAACAATTTAAGCAGATATCGACTCACATGCCTGCTATCTTTGAGCCACTAAGAGAAATACTCCATTCTTTTAGAGAGGGAAAAAGTGGTCGCTGTCTTAGGTGTTTGAGGGAATCCCCTCTTTTAAAAAAGAATGGGAATATCCCTACTACTTTGAATTGAATGATGCGACCAAAGCAAACAGTAGAAAGGCGCTATCGCATAACGCTAGACGGAATCCATCCATGATCCCTACCGGCGTGTTGGTTACCTAGTTGCCTTACCTACCTACCTGGCAACTTTTGGTTGAAACTAGAGGCCCTGCAAGTACAAATTTATGAGCACGAGATGGTCGGAGGAAGTCTGTGCCCACTTGAAGAAGCCTAATCGGATGGATTTGCTTCCCAGATTGCAATGCAAGCTTAAAACGCCGGTGCCCACTCAAATAAATCCTAAATCGGCAGCGAGATAGCAGTAGAAGCAGACCGAAAAGGGGGGAGAGGGGAGGCTTACATCTCCGCATGTGAGCTTGCAGGCGAGCGCGTGGCTGGTCTCGTGGAGGAAGACGGTGATGAGCTTGAAGGGCGTGAGCAGGAACGTCCGCCACAGCTGCAAGGAAGGAGGCGAGGAAACGCCCCAAATCAGGAAGCGCCCACACCACTTGGGCTAATCAGATACAGAGACGGCGGGGGACTCACAGCGAGGATGACGACGGTGGATACCCCGACGGCGGCGATGAAGACGACCTGGTTGTGGCGGCAGCAGCCCTGCAGCTCCCAGTTGATGTTGAGCACCATGGCAGATCTGCGGTGGCCGACGCCGGAGGGGGAGAGGAAGCGAGAAAGGACAGGGGAGCACACGGGGAAAATGGCGAGTGTTCGAATTGGGTGAGTGAAAACGTGCGGGCACGGCACGGAGACCGAGGGCCGGGTCGGAGGAGCGTGTTTGCGCGGTTTGGGCCGAACGCGTTTTGGTTGGTACAGTTGTGGGGGTTGTTCGTGGTGCAGCGAATGGGGTGATGGAAGGATTACCACTGGGTTTTTGTGTGGTGGCCCGCGAAATAATTGTGGCTAACCTAAATTACTCCGGTTAATCCCAGACTCCGGTGCTCCTTGAGGTTGGTGGTGATGAGCTGGACGAAACGATTCGGGTACGACTGGGTCGCCGGCCGTGACTCACTCAGTAGCAACCGTGGTCGGACCTTTCTTCTTGCTTCCGGTTCCTTTCTGCCACATCTCTTCTGAAACTGCAAGTCTCGAAACTGACGAGTAATTGAACACTGCTGCAGCCACCGGTGAAGGGTACCATTTCTCCTCCTGGTGATCAGTGATCAATGCCCGAGGGGTTCCATGTCAGGATTGACGAATCATGGAATCGGTTAGATTGTCCTGTCAACATTATGGCCCCTCGACTGAATAGGGCTTCTCCTCTACTCAGTCCATATGGTGGAGTTATTCAGTTATCGGTTATACATGGACCATACGTCCATGTTGCGTACAGAATGCAGTGCGATGTACGGCTTGGGACGTGGTATTAGAGCAGCTCCACAAGAGATCCCCTTACATTTCTTCAAGATCCCAGAGATCAACAAGTGGCAGGTGGTGGACGCGGTGAACCGCTCTATCTTTTGCCGTGGTTCGACCAAATCGTGTTGCTTCCGCGGAAACCACTGAATTCCCTTCTCCTGCTACTAGTACTACAAGGGAAACGAGCCCTGGGCATCAACGTATCTGCCTAGTGCTTTTTTTCTCCGGGTTGCAAATGCTTCGAGGTTTGTCTTCGCGATGAGAGGAATAATATGTTGGCACATGCCACGTGGGCTTTAGACAGGCAGGACACTCTTCTCCCCAAAAGGGGTGCAGCTTGCCAGTAGTGGTGTAAACGGATCGGATCGAATCAGATTTTGCTCGTACCATATCCTTTACTATATATTTTCCTCGGTTCAGATCGGAGCGGATATTGATCGATTTCGGAATCGAATGCGGATATAGTGAACTGCGGTCGAATCGAAAATGGGGCAAATTCGGACCGGAAACAAATGTAGTCCGATATATGCTCTTATCGGTACATAGTTATAGTTCTTCCGAATCTTGCGAGAGGCTTAAACTTTTAGTTTTGTATAGTTAAGAAAAAAAAACGCACTGCGCTAAAACTCAAGCATTGATAATACAGCTGAACATACTTGCTACATAAATTTGGTAACTTAATACTACTAACCTTGCAAGATTGACCTTGGCTTTTGCCTCAAAAATCGGATTATCCGGTCTAAAACCTTCGGATTAACCTAATTAAATTTTGGATAATCATATCCCAATGCTATTTGCTATACCATATCATATATCCTATACCGTATCTAGAGCACCACTTCAGAATCAGATAACCTTATCCGCCGGATTCTTTAAACCGGATATGGATACTTTAAAATGGATTCGGCGCCGGTTTCAGTGCGGAAATTATTCTATCCGTTTACACCCCTACTCCCTCCGTCCACAAATAAGTGTACCTGCGGGGTTTTCAAGATAAATTATGAGTGGAGTGAAAAGTACATTGGAAACATGCATCTCTCCTCTTTAATTTTTTCACCTCCAATAAGCTAATTGTATGTAAAAAGCAAAAAGAATATGTGCTTAATATTATTGGGTTTGATTTCCGTGCGATGAGAGAGAAGCAATTAAATTGCATTGGTAAGATAGGAGTACACTCTTTTGGACAAAGCTTAGAGGCTAGATGTCCACTTATTTGAGGACGGATGGAGTACTTGCCAGTGCACCTCCTTACGACTACACCTTCCTTGCGACCATCGAGTCGAGTGAATAGCATAAAACCACCACTTCACCACTTTACGTTTGCACGCTAATTGACAGGAAATCTGACAACTAGGGCCCGCTGTAAGTGATGACGTGGACAATTTAAGAAATAAATAAAAAACCCAAAAATCATAAAATGGGGAGGCCACCCCGTGACCAGGCGCCGCCGCCCCAACCTCCGGCGCAAGCTCCGGCCGCAGCACCCGCGCCGCCATACCCGGCCCGCGCCGCCGCCCCTGCAGCGCCCGCGCCACATCCCCAAGCGCCGCCGCCCCTGCAGCGCCCACGCCACATCCCCAAGCGTCGCCGCCGCGCGGCCCGTTCTCACCGACGGGGCCGGGAGGGGACGGGGACGGTCGGGGCTCGGCCGCGCCCGCGCGCCGCCGGCCCCTGCTCCGCTCGCGCGCCGGCCCTGCTCCGCGCGCCGCCGGCCCTGCTCTGCTCGCGCGTCGCCGGAGCCTCGCCGGAGTTGGGCGGCAGGGGCCTTCCATCTCTCACATTTGTTTTTTTAGGATTTTAAATTTCTTAATTGAGCTGACATGTGGGACCCGGTATTTACAGCAGACCCCACCGGTCATAATCCCTGTCAATTCGCGTTCAATTCGGGTTTAGCCCATTTCGCAAAAAACTGAACAAAATGTGGTGGTTTTTTGTCCCGCAAACGTAAAGTGTGGTGTTCGGTAAATTTCACCATCAAAGTGGTGGTTTTATGCTATTCACTCGACTCGTGCACCCAAGCCTTAGGCTCCACTAGTGTTTCTTTCTTCAAACAAAAAATGGAATTGAAATACAGCTCCCTCCATGTGATGCAGTCCATGTAGAACAGTTCAAACATTCATCAAACATACATATAACAAAAAATGGTTATCCATCACAATACCACATAGCCAAGCAAATATCTAAGGTGTCTCTGCTTTGCAAGATTTTAAAGACACGGGAATATGAAAATTCAAAATTACAATACCATGCATACTCAAGCTTTATAGTTTTGGGGTTTTCCTATTTCATCATAGGAAAAAAGCCTTTCCAAAGAGATCTGACAGTTTCTAAAGGATTTAAACATATGGATCAAACAAGCGACATAGGAAAAAAAATCTTAAAGCTTTCAATCAAACATAAATATTATGAATGTTACCCACTCCAAAATCAAGCATAGAACCAGGCCCTGCAAGTCGATGGGGAAATGAGAAATCGGATTGGTCCAGAGTTAGCTATTGCAGGAGGAAGGAGTTCAGAGATGCCCACGGCTGAGACATCTGAAGCTGTGAGCATTTAGCAAGCTGCATCCAACAGACTTGCTTTTTTACTATGCTAAACAAAGGTTGAGACTTTTCAAGCATGGAGTTAACGTCACCGTCATACTTGCTAAATATTTTTGTTGAATGCAGCACATCATGCTCCCCTGCCTACCAGAGAAGATCAGTAGACCACACGCCCAGCCCACGGAGACTTGTAGACGTAGACTGTGTGGCCCCGCGTTGGACCGGTACAATCGCATAGCCAGCCAGTCAATGGCGCCTTGGACGAGTCAGACCACCAGCCCACCTCCAAAAATCCAGAGACACTCCAAGTCTAGCCAAATCTCCGGCGATCACGTCTGCCCCGTCGCCGGTCAGGTGCGATGACCGTGTCATCTTGTTTCTTCTCTGCAATCTCGTCTCCAGTTTCTTGCTGCCTTTCTCCTCGTGCTAACTGATTCTTCTTGTTTAATTGCAGGTTCCGCTGAAGCAAGTACCATGGGCACTGCCCTTATCTTCTTCCTCGTGCTTGCGGTAGCAGCACCGGTGCTCTTGGCCGGGCAGAACAAAACCTCGACGGTTTGGATCAACAATGACGTTTTCTTCGACAGCCCCGTCTACATGCGCTACATCGTCAGCAGTTCAGTACAGTCACAAACTTCCTTTGCCGCAGGGTTCTTTTGTGTCTCCGCCTCCTCCTCCCTGTCCACGTGCAACGACGATTTCCTCTTTGCGGTATCCATTGTTGGTACTGGCGATGGCGAAGTCGGGGTGGTCGGCACTGAGCCACCAGCGGGATCCATTGTCTGCCAACCGGGATCGCCCTGTTGGAGAGAATGCCACCCTTGAGCTTACCACGGATGGAAACTTGGTCCTCCGAGATGCAGATGGTAGCCACGTCTGGTCAAGCAACAGCTCGGGACGATCTGTACATGGCATGAAGATCACCGAGATCGGCAATCTGGTGTTGTTTGATCACAGGAATGCAACTGTGTGGCAGTCATTTTACCATCCTACTGACACAATGGTCCCCGGGCAGTCACTTGTTGAAGGTATGAATCTCACAGCAACTACTTCTGCAACAAATACTGGGAATCAATTCTATATCACTGTACGCCCGGATGGATTATATGCGTCTGTTGAATCACAACTCTACTTTTCATATGCTACGAGCCAAAAAAAGACAGGAAATGCTCCAACAAGGGTCACATTGATGAATGGAGAACTCACAATCTCTGGGAGGGATGACTCTATCCCACTGCCAGAGTCTAACTCCAGCCAGTACATGAGATTAGAGTCAGATGGACATCTAAGGCTGTATGAGTATGCTTTGTCTGCTGCCCGTTGGATTATGACGTATGATGTAATGCAACTTGGTGATTGTGATTACCCGACAGTTTGTGGAGAGTACGGTGTATGCACCGCGGGGCAGTGCACATGTCCGCTTGAGGATAATTCAAGGTCAAGCTACTTCAAACCGGTGGACAAACGGAAACCAAATCTTGGCTGCACACCATTAACTCCAATCTCTTGTCAAGAAATACAACATCATCAGCTGTTGACCATTCCCAGCCTTTCCTACTTTGACTACAACCACCAGGTTGTGAATGCAACAGACGTCGATGAATGCAAGCAAGCCTGCTTGAACAACTGCTACTGCATGGCTGTTTTGTTCAGATATGGAGAGAGCCATTCCCATGGAGAATGTGTGTGGCTGACCGAGGTCTTATCTTTGAAGGCAATACCACCTGGAACTAGTGGCTACTACTCCTCGATTTACCTCAAGGTGCAACTTAGCCCCTCTAATGAAAACAAAAAGAAGTTGATGTTAGGTGCTACACTTGGAACTATTACTACCCTTGTATTGATTGTCATTGTTGTCACTCTTTTTCTACAAAGGAGGATAAATTATGAAGAGAAAAATGAAGAATTTGATTTTGATCAATTGGCTAGAATGCCGACGAGGTATTCTTTCCAGAAGTTGAGCGAATGCACTGAAGGATTTAGTAGGAAGCTCGGAGAAGGTGGGTTTGGGTCGGTTTTTAAAGGGAAATTAGGTGAAAACAGAGTTGCAGTGAAACGTCTGGAAGGTGCTAGACAAGGAAAGAAAGAATTCTTTGCAGAAGTCCAGACCATTGGCAGCATTGAACACATCAATCTTGTTGGGCTGATTGGCTTTTGTGTAGAGAAGTCCGAGAGGCTTCTGGTATATGAATATATGTCAGGAGGGTCGCTTGATAGGTGGATCTATTATCACCATAACAATGCCCCCCTCGATTGGTGTACCCGATGTAGGATCATTATGGATATTGCCAAGGGCCTATGCTATCTTCACGAGGAGTGCAAGCGAAAAATTGCTCATTTGGACATCAAGCCACAAAATATTCTCTTGGACAATAACTTTAATGCCAAAGTGGCAGATTTTGGACTATGTAAGTTAATAAATAGGGATCAAAGCAAGGTAGTGACTATGATGAGAGGAACACCTGGATATCTGGCACCTGAATGGTTGACGTCTGCGATCACTGAAAAAGTGGATGTCTACAGCTTTGGAGTTGTTATAATGGAAATGATAAGTGGAAGAAAAAACATTGACAGCTCGCAGCCCGAGGAGGATGTTCATCTCATAAATATGTTGCGAGAAAAAGAGCAAACCAATCAGTTGATTGATCTGATCGACAAGCATAGCGAAGATATGGTCTCACGCCAGGAGGAAGTAATTCGAATGATGAAGCTTGCAGTGTGGTGCCTGCAAAATGATTGCACTCGAAGGCCCTCCATGTCAACTGTGATCAAGGTATTGGAAGGTGCAACGCACATAGAAACTTTTGATGCAAATTCTATCATGTTTGTTCAAGATAACCCATCCACATACTCAGATCTGTATCATGCATCCATCTTGTCTGGCCCGAGGTGAAGGCTAATGTGCAGAAGAAATTTACCATGTACATTTTTTGCTTTTGTATCCTATCATATTTGTGTTTTGGGAGTGTGTTTGGAATGGCACCAAAGAATAATACCCAGCAAATATATATGTCTGATTGTTCATGGAGTAGTATTCCGTACCTTTAAATCTGAAAAGCCAGTACTGTCATCCGCATATTCAGATCCATTTCAAGCACCCATCTTTTCTGGCCCAAGATGAAGGCTAATGGGCAGAAGAAATTTAACTTCTGTATCCTCTCCTATTTGTGCATTTTCTGCTTAGTGTGTTTGGCATGGCATCAAGAGAATAATTTCCAGCAAATATTATTTCGGATTGTTGGTGGATTAGTATTTCCTACCTTAATAAAGCAGACATGCCAGAATTCCCATGTGGTGTATGCTAGAAGATGCTAAGCGATGGTTTTCTTGATGCCGTCTGTAAGTTGCAGCTCGCAATGGGTTAATATTCAGTTAAGGCATATCTAGTTGTTTAAGTAGTTGTCTCTGCTAAAAAAAAGTAGTTGTCCGGCACGAAGCTTCAATGTTTAACTTCTATCTAGTGGTGGAAATAGAACATTAGGATGGATATACAGGAGAGCAGGTCAACACTGCCCAGGAACTAAACTATTATTGGAAAGTTGATTTACAGGAGTTGCAGGTAGGTACGTTTGATTGATGGAGTAAAATACTTCATACCTTTGAGGTTGAAAAGCCACGAGTTCCATGTGCTGTATTTTCTTGATGCCCTCTGTAAGCTGCAACTCGCAATTGTTTTCCAAGGTAGTGAGAATACAACCCTGTCTGGCTCCCATCCGTTGAATCTGATAGCTTCATTGTGAGAGTCCAATTCTACAACTCCGTAGATTCTAAATCTGAATTCCAACCCTTTACAATCCCAAAAAGTGTCCTGTTTGGATGTCTTTCGAAATTGGGATGTAAAACAGAACTCTAATTAAGAATGCGAAATACTGAACCGAGCTCCAGAGAGTACCGCTGAGGCAGAACCTGGAGAAGCAAAGGTTCCGTGGGGTAGATCTGTGTCCTGGAGGCGGCTAGAGCTGCACGCTGCTAGCCGCCGGAGGGGCGCGCCGAGGTCGAACCACGAGGAAACCATGTCGGAGTAGCGGCGAGAGGTGGGCAATCAGAGCCTATTGGGTACGGGTGGCGCTGGCGCGAGAGCGGGAAGGACCCGTCGAAGGGGGGACGAGGGCTGCGACAAGAATGGGCAGCGCCCCGATTGCTTCTCCTTCCCCTGTCGAAACTGAACTGAACCAGCGTCCTCTGTGCTCTAGCCGTGCTGCCGTTCCACCACCCCGTCGCTCCGGCGTCCACATTGGGTTCAGAGAACAGAGATGTGGAGCCTCGACCTGGATGACTCTGTTCCTCCGCCTGCCGCTAGGAGGACCTTGTCGCTTACCTCGCCTCCGCGTGCAAACCAATGAGAGCTGGTGGCAAGAAGCCGCTTGCATCATATGGTTGGAAACTTGGAATCAGCATTTGTGCAATGCTTTATATTATGCTTTCCCGCAGCCGCTTCTCTATTTTGATCCAGCAGCCGGACTTGAAACTCCCAAGTTCTTCAGACCTATACAACAGTCCGATAGAACTCAAGAAGTTGAACGCCAATACGCCATTCTTCAGAGGTCGAACCCAGTCAACAGCCAAGGCAACAAGCTGCTACGTTGGTAAGATTGTCAACAGAACCTGCTTTTTTTTTTTGACGGGAACATAACCTGCTTTCCATTCAACAGGAAAATGCGAACGCACGCCGGATAACACTATGAATGTTGCACTGGTGGAATCGGCCAAACAGAATGGTACTAACTTTATCAAAAAAAAATAAAAAATAGTATTTGCAATTGATTCTGCTTAATGAAACTAATTGACCCAATATCAAGTTTGCAACGCATATTTTTCTCGAAAAAAAAAACCGATCTTTGAAAAAAGATCATCCATAACATAGTACAAAGAACATAAAAGTAATAAGAATTGAAAATAGTATCTCCGATCCATATTAAGTCTCGCTGATTTAGTACAAAGTAGGTATTTAGACCCTAGCGACGACTGCAAACACTAACATGAGCCAAAGATGCATCGTTGTCCTCGTCCCTCCATCATCGAAAAGTCCGACAGTCTAAAGTTGCTTCTTTTCCCTCTTTTCCTTTTCTTGGCTCTGAGTGCCTTCCTAGGATATTTGCAAGTCTAACTAAACCAACTGATTCTTCGCTATGAAAAGGTCTAGCCGGAGTTATAGATGAGTTCTTAAGCTAGGCCTCTTTTAAAATAGGGATGTTAGGATTACTAGGTTTTGGGAAGATATTCGGCTAGGAGAGATGTCGCTTGCTCACCAATATCCGTTATTATTGAAGATAGTTCAACGGGAAAGATGTTTTTGTCCATGTTGTATTGTCTCAATCTCCTATAAACATTGGTTTTAGAAGAACTTTGACTGGAAATGAATGGTTAGTGTGGTTGCACCTATATCAATGTTTAATGATGAGTCAACTATGTAATAAGCCCGATATTTTTGTTTGGAAGCTAACACCCTCCAGGGTTTTTTCGGTGAAATCTATCTATGAGAACCTTATGAGTGGTCGCACTAGATTTCTCTACAAATACTTATGGAAATTGAATGTACTATTAGAGATATTTTTTATATGGTTTCTAAATCGAAAGGTTTTGCGAACAAGAGAAGATTTATCAAAAAGATATTGGCATGGATGTAATAAATGTTGCTTCTCTGATTCTGATGAGACCATTGAGCATTTATTTCTTTCTTTCCCGTTTACTTGTATTGTATGTCATATTGTGTATGACTTACAATATTCTTCCATCTATTGATATTACGAACATGTTCGGCAATTGGCTAAATAGGATTGACAAAAAACCATGGCTAGGATTTGCATAGGAGCGTTAGCCTTATGTTGGTCTATATGGAGGTGTAGAAATAACATTGTTTTTAACAAAGCGGGTATGTCCAATTTCTTGTGAATTATTCATATGGCTTTTCACTGGATACATCTTTGGTCCTTTCTTCTCTCGCAGGATCAGCTTGAAATTATGGCTACGTAATGCAACCGTCCTTCCTTCTCTCGTATGTTCAGCTTGAAGGACGGATAGATTTTCTTGCTTATGGTTTTTTGTTAGTTGATTCATGTATCGACTTTGTTTGATCCTTGCTATCGTCACCGCCGCCTTCGATGACCAGAGTTTGGCGCCGCTTACCTGCTCTGGGACCAAAGATGGAGCTTGAAAATAGGGGAAATGGAGGGTTTGAAATCGGGCGGTGAGAGTGGACGGCAGAAATATGGGAGGGTATTTGGCGGGAGAGTGATAATCCTTCCCGCCCCCATTTTCGTATTCGTCCAGCGCGCATCTGCTCTCGGCATCTCCAACCTTGGGCACACTCGTGCAGGCAAATATACCTTTTTTGCATTGGTGGAGCGTGAGATGAGGGTAGCCCTAGAGAAACAACCCTATTTAGGCATTCCTCCCGGGCCCCAAGCATGCTCTAAAAACCATACTGATCACAACGTGGTGGTCTTCCGGGCAACTAATCTAGCCAAATTCTGCTCCTCGCGGCCCTGTCAGTCGTCGCAGCCTGTTGTTTCGGTTGTCTCTAAGAGTGAGCGCATTGACGAGATCCTGGCTCTGGTTCTGCAGATCACACCAAAGCTACATGAGTTGTGTCGGGGTTCACTGTGGCGTCTGAGCTCCTCGAGTTCGGTGATGGTGTGGTTATGCCTCCTTTCGTCGAGGTAGTGAGGTCCAATGTGCACGAGATCTTGGTTGTGGCTTATCCGTCGAGTCAGGCACTTGGCTTCGAGAAGAGTATTGTTGTTGATGATGTTCTCTCTCTCTTGCTTGCTTGCTTGAGCCAACGGTGCCCGGAGGAGCCATCGTCGGAGAGGGTTGTGATTTCTTCGCCATCTTGGCTGCTATCTACCCTGGATCCCCGGTTAATTGATAGGTGCCTCTTGATATCATGGCATGTCTTTGTTGGCGTGGTGTTGGAGTTTCGTCGCGTTGTGTTGGCTACAACGGTTGTGGATCTTTGATGTGAGTGGGTGTGCGGTTTGTGTGGGTTTAATTTGTCCTAAGTTTTTGCCTGATTTTTTCTTAAAAACTAGACTTTTTTTTCTTAATTAATAGATAGCCTGGTGGAGGTGAAGCTACCCACACCAAAAACGCCCCAATATGAAGGGAGCCAGGCGAGACCGCTGCTCCGGCCTCCAGGCACGGACGAGACAACGCTGCCTATCGCGGTAGTGATCCCTACCGTCTTTCCGAGCCCTGCAGGCTGCAGCACCCGCGACGACGACAGCTGCTTTTCCCCGACGTGTCCCCGCTCGTCGCGAAGCTGCTGCCTCTGCCTGTGAGCATCCAAGTCATGTCAAGGAGTGAGGGGTCCTTGTCCCGTGCAGAATCCCATCACCGATTCCACGCCACTGCACATATTGCGCCTAAACAAACTTTCCTTGTTTGGGTCGTTCCATGCCGGCTCCCACCCGCCCAAGACAAGGCGTCCCATCTCGTCACGGAGCACGTTGGTGTACAGTACGCATGTACTTCTCGTCGAGCATTTCCTGCAATATTACCGTGATCATGCCACCCTGCGTTTCTGGTTTGTGCTCTATAGTGGGTTTTTTAAAAGTTGGTTTCCAAGGGGAAAAAATGGGAACTCAGTTACACGAGCAGAGCATTTGTTGTGGTCATAATCTGTTGCTTGCACGATTTAGGCGCACAGTGGCGTAGTAGTTGGTCTCTTCGAGGAATCTGAACCCCGATTGAGAGACTAGGATTCATGATTTGTACATATATATCAATCTGAAGAATAACGCCATGGTAGAAGATGGCCTTTTTCCCGACCCTGTACATGCACCACCACCATACATAGATCAGAATCAGATAGGCTGCTGCTGACCTCTCCATCCCTTAACTATTATTTCTTCCAAGTGCAGACTCTAACATCTAATTAAGCAGAAGAGCAGCGCGCATCTCCTGTAGAGCTAACTAACTAGGAGCTGCTGCTGCTGCTTCGGCCGTCCCTCTCCGCTCTCAGCTGCTTGTACCTGTCGAAGAAGTCCCTGTTCTCCTTCTCCAGCTCCTTCCACACCGTAGACGTGACGACGGGCTGCACGTCGGCGCGCTTGGAGAGCGCCTCCATGCACTCCTCCATGTTCATACCGAACGTCATGCACTTCTCGATCAGGTGGTGCACCTGCACAGGACAGCATACACACAAATTAAACTAAACATCCTTGATGAAATAATACTCATTCCGGCAATTCATTCTTGCGTCGCTGGCCTCAGCACGCGGGTCAGAGAAATGGATGTTTCATGCGCATGCAGGTGATCGTCGCTTCGCTGCCTCGGCAGTTTACAGACAGGGGGGAAGACGAGCTAGATAGATTGAGGGACGGGGGATCAGGGTCAGATTGCTGCACATACCATGCGGATGTAGGAAGCCGGCGAGTCGTCTCCGAGCGCCATGGATATATAAACAGCTCACGGCTTAATTTGAGCTCTTCTTCCTCTTGGAGGCTTGGACCGTAATGGCGAGCTGACTGTGTGTATGGGTTTGTGTGATGATAAGGCGTGCAGAGTCGACGGGGGAGGATCCTATTTATACATGCACCATGGATGAGGACACCGCCACCTTCCTCGCCCTCCCTGCGACCGGCCCATGGACCGCTCTCAAGTCCCATGCGGCATGGCGCCGTCGCTTGCGGAGGGTGGGCGCATGGACGCGGTGCGCGGATGCGTGCGGCGCCGAGGCGGGCGCGGGCGTTCACGTGGGCGCGGGCAGGCGATTGGAGGAGAGGCGATTCGCCGATGGAGATGTCCGTCCGTCCTGGAGATGATGCAGGTGGCAAATATCTAATCTCTATCCCAAATTCCCAATATAGGAAGCGTCCAGGTGGACACGCACCTCATGCCTTCACGTGCCACCTGGCCCCAGCCGCCCACGTCGCGACGGCAAACCTAGGGATTTCACCACTTTTCTATTCTTCTCCCCTCGCTGGCGCGCACGGCCACGCTTCCTCCCTGCCCGTGCCCCGTGGGTCTTGTTGCCTTCTTATCATTCTCAGGTGCATCGAAGCTGACAATGTAATAGTAGTGCTTTGGTGTTGTAGATGCCTCGTTTGGCTGTTTGAGCCGGCCGGGTTTGGTGCGCGATCAATTCAATGTGATGGTATGCTTTACGACGACGACGAGGAGGAGAGGAGCGGGCGCCAAAGGCTTACACACGAGTCCTGTCAATTGCGAGCTTCAATTCAGGCGAGAGCAGACGGTGCCTCCTGCCCTTTCCTTCGCGAGTGTACAACACGGGGACGGGGCCAGCCGGACCCGGTGGCTGGACAAGACGCCTGCGTGGTGCCAGGGCCGGAGCTCCGGGCTTCCATGGCGGGGCAGCTGTCAAGCATGCACGGCGGCCCAGCGCCATCCGGCTTGACATGGCGGGGTAGTTGTCACGCATGCACGGCGGCACGCCGCCTGCCCGCGCGGCTGAACCGATCCGCCGGTCCCGAAATTTCGCGTTCAAATCCACCGGTCCCAAATTCAGAACAGCTGCTGGTGCTGTCGCAATCTCGCAGTCCTGCTCGCGTGCGGAAACAGACGAAATACCGGCTGTCGTCCGACACTCATACGTACAGCCTATACAGGCGCTTATAAGAATGAAATTGGTGCCAAAAATGCAGGAGCTTAAGGAAAACGTTTAAGCAAGGGACGAACGTGAATGTATGCGACAGATGGTGGTCACGTTCTAATGATAAGGGCATCTCCAATGCAACCATTCATTTAGACCGCGCGTATCTGCTGCAGGTTGCAAATCTCCCAGGCTCTGAATTTTCTACCATCGGATCGAATCGTTCTCAACCGTTAGATCGATTTTAATGTTAAGGTTTGCCTCAACTCCCACTTTTGCTTCACTAAGCAAAAAAATCCTTCTTTCGTTGCATTAAAGCAACGGTTTACCGGAAAATAAAGAAGGAAAAAACCCCGTCGAACGGAGCTCACTGGAGTCTAGCCAGATACCTCGCCGAAGACCTTGTAGCAATAATTTTGTACAAAAACATCAAAACTGCAAACCATTTGTATAATTTTTTTTTTCACTATTGTAGCATCATCAACTATTCCTTGCTGGTCCTAACTCCAACTAGTAGTAGTAATGTCACTTGCTTCTTGCAGCACCACCACTGGTAGTTTGTAGCACCACTGTTGACCTTTCACTGTACCTCCTCCGATGACTTTTGTAGCACGGTCGTTGAAGGTTAGCAGCGCCGCCGCTTACGGTTTGTAGCAACGCTCGAGACTACTAGAAGCAACTGTCGTAGCCGCTTGTAGCATCTCGGCACTCTGTTTGTAGCATCCGGCAGAGGACTTTGCAGCTCAGCTTGCCTCTCTGACACATCGTATCTGCAACATCAATTATATGCATTTGTAGCTCCACGGATGGTAATTTGCAGCCCTTAGGGATACGGTTTGCAGCTCCGCCACTCGGAGCAACACCCCAGAAAATGGCGTTGGAGCACCGATAGATAGAGGCCGGTTGTAATAAAAGCCATATGCATCGCTCGATGCAGAGGCTAGGGCATATCCCTCTTTAAAAAAAAGATAGAGGTCGGTGAGTGGAGGACGTTGCAGGTGTCGGGCACTGGCTCGCCGCAGCGGTGGACGTTGTTCTCTACGTCGTCTTCCTTGTCGGTGATGCGGGCAACGCTGGTGATGTGAGCGGTGAAGAGGTCGGCGGCTCGGAGCGCCTAGATGACCGCATTACGGCGAAGGGTGGCGGCGCTGACGACCGTCGAGGGCCTCTGTGCACGACGCAGAGGCCAGCTATGAAGCCGCGGCGTTCACGGCCAAGCTTCAACGACATCTGCGGGAATGACGCCGACATCGACCTGCGGGATGACTCCGGCGGTGACCTGCGGGGCGACTGCTCCGACGGCGGCTTGTAGGATGGGCTATGCCGGCAATATGTTGAACGACGTGGGGTAGCTCGGAAGGGGACAACCATGGCAGAGCTCGCTCGATTTTTCGCTACCAGAGAACAAACAAGGATAGAGATAGATAGTGGGCCGAGAGGGATGCATGGCGGGCGAGCGAGGCGGAGGTTGGGAGCGTCGTCCGCCTGAAACCCATCCGATGCAGACCAATGGGAGTATGTCTTTTGATGGCTTGCCACTCGCCTTCCCTCATCTATGTCTTTTGATGGCTTGTCACTCGCCTTCCCTCATCTGGCGGCTGTTCTCATCCATCATGACCTACTTGCAGGAGAGGTCTCTCACGCGCCCCTCTATGGCCGCATATATCTTCTTGAGGAAGCGGGCACGTGCCACCTCCTCCTACGATAGCCGCTCGATACTCCTCCTTTTCGCCGAATTCCTCGTTCTCGTCATCCATGTCTACCTCTTGGATAAACTACTCCATCTCCTAATGCTTTGCTGGGCAAAGGTGTGCTTGGTCCACGTGGTCTGCAGCTGGCGAGGCATGGTGGGAAGGTGAGAGTGCGCCGGAGGAGGCAAGAGGGTACCATAGAAGTAGGTGAGAGACGGGTGCATCTACTTGGTTGTGAGAGGGTGGGGCGGTGCGACATGAACTTTTAGGTGTCGGAGGACGTGCCATGAAACTACAGCTGGGCATGGGCAGCCTCACCCGGACGACCCGTCCCGAAAATCCCAGGCGGGGCTGGGTTGGGCTTGCACTTCGGGCGGGGCTTGGACCTGTTTTTTGAGCCTGAACATCGAGCCAGGCTCAGGCTTGCATTTTCGCGATTTAGGTAAGGTTCGGGCCAGGCTTCTTGGGCCGGGCCAAGATTTTGCCAGTTCGGGCTGGGTTTGGGCTCGATTTATAGGCCCTACAGTTAGGCCGGGCTGGATTCGGGCTTGACATTTTAGCTTCGAGCTTTGTTAGGCTTGGCCCGGAACCGGCCCCGCCCGAATTTTGCCTAGGTGTACATAAAACCTTGTTGGTATGTTTTCGGGCGCACACGGAACTCTCGCGCGCGTGGGAATGCATCGGCCAGGCTGTCGTGGCAGCGCCGTTCTAGTAAAGCCGATTGTACTAAAAACTTGTCCCGTATGGATCAAGTAGGTCGTCACGATGGGAGGAACTACCAACCCAAGAAAAAACATTGGCCTCAAAGCTGCCCGTCACCCGAACGGACGGGAATGGAAGCAACACACACTCGCTACATCCATGTATTAAATCGCCAACGCCGTTCTCTCAAATCCATGCATGTCATCTCAAATATCCGGTCAGGTATGCACGCTGCATTCAAACCCGGATTTCATTTTCTTTTGGTTGGTGCTTTTAGCTTTGTTTTGGCAATTTCGTAAATATTTGTCATACGGTTTCTTAGATCTAGATATCTTTTAGTCAACATTTTAATTAAATCTATGATAAGTATTTACGCCGGAGAGAGTAATAATTTTTTAGTTGTAAAAGCATGCACTGTCTGTTTTACTAGAGAGCGAGCGATGGAGCTCAAAAAAGAAAAGAGCGAGCGATGCCCAATTACACTAGCCACAAGGTGAGGAGCGGCATGTAAAAAAAAAGGGCTTTGCTACAGAGTGCCCAGGCACTATTTAGTCTTACAGGGTGCCCCACCCAAAAATAGAAAAGAAACACGTAACCGTATCTGCCCGTCCCAAAATAGAAAGTTTCTCCCCCATCGCCCGCACACCAGTTATTTTCAGGATTACCAAACAACAGAAAGGGAAAGTGGTCCCGTCACCTGATAGTGACACATTAACATAAGAGAAAATGTGGCCTAGGACCACTTTTTCTCGCTTAGTTTTCGGCACGGTAGAGTGCGCCCCAGTCTGATCCAGAAATTACATGTATATTTTTTGGAGAAGCACTAGATTTACTCCACCAGGCGCACCAAAGCAAAGCAAGCATCAGGATAAAAGTTTGTTTCCGCAAAAAAATACATCCTAATCTAGACGAGGTTTACCAGTTTCAAACTAAGAAAACAAAAGGAAAATAGATACACACAATGTACACCTCCTAAATCCAACTACACTAAAAACGGACAGAGTGTACAGACGAGAACTGATCCAAAATCAAACGAACCCTTTCCAACTTTGTGCACCGATAAGAACTGAATGTACTTTCTTAGTATTTTGCTTTCTCCAAGTGTAGACCGCCATGGTTTATTAACTGTAACAAAGTGACAAGCATACATGTTAGTAAGACATAGTTGGTGTTGTATTGTATAAACAGAAATTCAGTAATGAGACTAGCAATTTTTACATAATAAGCTATTTCTGAAAAGTAGAAATAGATGAACTAGATCTATCAAAAAGTGTACCTAGAAGCTAATTAGATGTAAAAAAATACTAATTAGATGTAACAAAATGCTAATTATATGTAATAAAATCCAGAGATATCCAATTGCATGTTACATGTAACAAAATAGTGCTTACATGTAACAAAATAGTATTTAGATGTAATAAAATCTAGAGATTTATGCAAACCAAATCGACGGATGTAACAAAATACAAGAATCTGTGCAAAAACTACATGTTGGATCTAAAAATACATAGAACGGGATCAAGAGATACTATCCTAGTTCAAATAATACTATGCTACTGCCCTATAACCAGATCAACCTAAAAAGTGTTGAAGGCACCTCTCGGCAAGCAGCTACCCGGGCTCAGCTGATAAACTCAATAGAAAGTGCAGCAAAGCCTCATTGTTTTGCCGTTGATTTTCCTAGGAAAATACTTCTTTTCATAGAAAAACGCTAGCTTGGTGTCTTTATGTTTTGCCCAGGCCCTAGAACAGCAAGTAGTAAGCAATCATGCAGATTTCAAGCAGACACAGTACATCATTACATTAGCAACAAACAGCTACCCACAACGCAAGTAGTACCAGACTAGCAGTAATATAGCACATCCGCAACTACCACCGGCAGCACAAAGCGGAGAGACATGGCGGAGAAGCAGAGATATATAAATCGAGCGGAAGCGGAGGGAGAAGCTGGAGCCCTCCTACACCTAGCCATGCGGCTCGATCAAACAGAACATCCTAACACAAACATGTTACATGAAATCATGAAGATATGGATGAACAAAAAAGAAGTCATAAGATGCTGAAGTAAATTGTATTTGGACACACAAAAAGCTACAAGAAAATAAGCACCTAACCGAGACATGAATTCGTGACATTCCTAGTCGGCGACGGTGATTATTGGATGGGTGTGGCTGGGCTTGCCAAGGACCTGCGCAAGGCAGACTCGGCATACCTACTTGTGGTGGTCGTGCAGCCCGACATGCCCGAGTCCCACCGCAGCATCCTCGTATCCAAGGCTGCATCGCCCGCGAGATGAACAAACTGTGAACGCATGGATCATGGCCGTACCGTGGAAGCATATCCGCACCGCGATCCGTGGAACCGACCACCGCCGAGGCAGAGCCTAGGCAGCAGCCATGCCGCCGATGCCCGCCTCAGATCTTGACAGTAAGGAGTAGTGCTACCGGCAGCAGAAGCACAACCAGGTCTTCCTCCACACCGCGAGCTCCTCCCACCGCCCACGTTCCCCCGTCTTGGCCTCTCGCCATCGACGCGCCGCCCTTTCTCAACCACCAGGGACCACGCGTGTCGCCTCCCCTGCTCGTGGGGGTGCTCCACCCGATCACCAGGAGGTAGGGAGGCTGAGGACGGGTGGTGGATAGCCCCAGCGTTGGGATTAGGTTGGCCGCAGTGTGCTCCTGCCTGTGCCGCTACGCCGCCGTAGATAATCGATTGGAGAGTGGGGATGGAGATCAAGGAGACGAAAACGAACGAGAATGGGGAAATTTTGGAGGTCCACTTACACGTGCGCGCTGGCCACCAAAAGCCGTCGGACCTCACCCACCGCTTTCAATCGACCACCCATTTCTAATCCGATGACTCACGCGCATGAGCACCATGTAAGACATGCTCCTGCCTGTGTCGGGTACATGATTCCTTTGATTTGTTACGCCCATCAACGCGCAGGAAAAAATAATACATGCTATGAAAGAAACGACAAAAACTGGGGGGGGGGAATATATCCTGAGTACATACTTTTAGATGGTGGGATGTATTAATTAGCACACAAATAATCTGAAAACCTAGCCCAGGATGGAAAATATACATCCTATGAGCGGACAAT
Organism: Lolium rigidum; assembly: GCF_022539505.1. Classification (NCBI taxonomy): domain Eukaryota; kingdom Viridiplantae; phylum Streptophyta; class Magnoliopsida; order Poales; family Poaceae; genus Lolium; species Lolium rigidum. Next base: position 126,292,810 of record NC_061510.1, read on the forward strand.
CTGAAGACCCATATGCCCTTATTACCAAAAACTAAATATTGCACAGTTACAGTAGCATGATTAAGATTGAAAAGCTACTCTATCTTCCATAAACTAACACCACCGAACAAAAAGAAACTGGACCAGACACCCAACATCGATTTGTATGCATGTACAAGAACATGTGAGGAGATGCGGATACACATAGCGAGACAGTTTGACTGTCAGTCGGGGAACTCAGCTTACAAATCGATGTTGAGTGACAAAAAATACATCCTACATGTGTCGCATAAACTAACTACTCCCTCCCTCCGATTCATATTACTTGCCACTAGTATGGATGTACCTATACCAAAAATATGTCTAAATACATCTATATTAGTGGCAACTAATATGGATCGGATACATAATTCTAAGATGTATAAATTTTTCAAATATACATCCAGTGGGATGACAAAAGCAGGTCCAAAGCAGGTTCAGTAATTTCTTCTGATTTATACAAACGAAAAAGTGTATAGAAAATACATCCTATGAGCGTACATATACTACTTCCAATATGCCTAAGATGTATAAACTACCAAAATTGTACATCCTACAATTAACATATACCTGAAAAAGTTCGGATGTACAGATACACTGAACTGGACATATAGCAATCTAAACTGTAACTACATGGACGCACGTCTGTGTGGCTACTAGAAGAGAACCTAATTACTGCACACAGAACAACTAGATCATTCTCATCCGTGGGTAAAAATCGAGCACAGCTGCCTGATTTAGATGAGCAAAAACATGGGTACAGAAGAAATTAGCACCGCCATGACCAAAATCGAACTCGCGTCGAGCAAACGCCGCCCCCAAAATCAACATGAGCATGCAGGAAATCAGAGAGGAACGAAGGACTCACCAGCGCCTCGACGCGGATGCTCTCCTTCGACCACTATTACGACGACGGCCGCGACGCCACAATAGCGTCGAATCCCGGAGCAGCGGCGAAGATATCCTTCACCAAGGACCTCGCGCCGCCTCAGAATCGTCGGATTGGCGGCGCCCCGCCGCCGACGGGACCCTCCCAGAAAGGCCACACCCGCGGCCGAACTCCTTGATCCGCTTCTCCGCGCCGACCAAACTGGTCCACCACTACTCGAACCGACCAGGGATACTCCGCCGAGGATTTTCGTCGGACCGCTCGCCCCCGACAAGGTTGAATCAGCGGTGGAGATCGGGAAGGGACGTTGAGGAGGGGCGAGCAGAGAGGAGAATGGGGATGAACTGGAACGGGCACGGGAAAAAAAGAGAAGAGGAAGGGAAATTCTACTAGCGCTGTTTTGGACGTTAGTGTCTTTTTCCTTTGGATCGTTAGATGGGGATCTGACGGACCGGATTAGGGAGCACTGTGGTAGACAATACAGTGCCCAGGCAAGAAATAGAATTTGCGTAAAAAAGAAGGTGAGGAGCGGAGTTTTTTTTTTTTCTGAGCATAGGAGCGGGTTTAAATGGGCCTCTAGTTGGTGGGGCATGAGGTCTAAAAAAAAGCTTCTTACATAGGCCGTGAGAAAACATAGGCCCATCTCATGCATAATGTCACTTCCTGCTGTTATAGGTCAAGATCACTTGGGTTTTTTCATGTTGGGCTAGTCTCCGCAAAAACTTAGCAAAAAGACCCACTTCAGATATGTAAGCGTCTCGTGACTGAAAGCCTTAACAAGTGATGTACATTCTGACTTAAGTATAAGAGTTTTCCCGCCTCCTTCCCCACCAAATAAAATGACTCAAAAATGGCGGTGGTGAAGAAACAAACCAAACATGGGAGAGGGATGCTTGAATGCTCATGAATTCCAATTTCACATCGGTAGACACTATGTCGAATGGGAGGAGCTCTTCCAGTACAATCCAGGTCCCAAAACAACAGCAAGATTTAAAATGGCAATCGTACCTCCGTCTGATTGGATTTAACATCGGTAGACAATGTTGAATGGGATGGTTAGGGTGCAATTGGTAGAGACCATGATGGACATCTAGTTTTTGTTGCAGAAAGTGCTATCCATGGAGCAAAGCCAATTAGCACTACACATGGAGAAGGATGCCCTAGTCCAGTCCATCAAGATTGCGGACAACATGGGGATTGGCATACTAATGTTCTTCCCCTACTTTATGGCTCCAATATTACAGTAAACTACAAGTAAAACTTATCACCTTTCACCATTGGGACCTCTCTTCTGGGACGCAAAGACCTAACTGGGCATGTCGTTTATTTATTTATGTATTTTGCATAAGCCGCGTGAATGTAACAAGCCAACACATGCCAGGTTTGATCCAACATGTATTCAGTGCTTCTACCAAGTGTATTTAGATGAGGTTCCCGTCAAGTATGGATGAAAAAAGAGCAAAAACGGAGTGATGCCACATTTATTTTCATTTTTTCTTTGGAAACACTGCAACAAAAATAAAAAACTTTGAAAACAAACACGGAAACATATATTGTCGAAAGCAGGTGCATACATAATATGGGGTAGGCACAGAGCGATTGCCGGAAGCAAGAGACCGCTTGAATCATGAAGAAAAAATAATCAAGCAACACAAGAAAAATGACAAACCTTATCCCTGACCGTAGGGTGAAAGCTCAATATACAGGGAATAGGGGAGGTGTCGAACAATGGAAGCTTCTTTGAACTAAGGAAGGGATTACGTTCTCGTCTATTTTTGGATGAGCCGCATCGACGGTTCGGCCGACAAGGTTACATATTGGGCCTACTAGATTGGGTTATGTAGACCAAACTCTAAAACTGAAAATTTTGTATTAAACGAAAGCAATTTTTTTTTTGTTTCCACGTCTAGAAACTCCATTTTGTTTCCGTTTACACTAAAAGAATTCCTTTTTAGTTTTCGTCCCAATTACCATAATCGTATTTCCGCGAAAAAGATGGAAAATTTCCGCTCCATTTTTATGGCTATTGTTACTTACACAGTACTATGTCCAGCGACCCGTTCCATTAAAGAAAACCTATCCCTGCGGGACCCCCTCCTCCTCTTTCGCTCTCTCAAGAAAAAAACAAGTTTATCATGAAATTAAATGCTAAGAGTCTAGTCTTTCCTTGTCCCTGGCGACCGCCGCCTCCAAAAAAAAAAAACCACACCTTCGTCTTCACCATAGATTGGTTCCCCTTCCTCCGGCCGGCTTTGCCGGTGTCGGGAGGGGTGGGGAACCCAATCTATGTGTGGAGTTTTTCATAAAGTAGGGGTTTTCAACAAATTAGGTTAGGATTTGGTTCCCGTATTCTTGTTGGCCTTCGCCACTTTGGAGATGTCATCGTCTACAATAAGTATTCTCCAGTCCTTCGTTCGACGAAAAGATCTCATTCATGGTGTCAATAGTGGTGTTGGGGGATTACAATTATCTAGGTATGAATTTTCAGATCTTGCTTCGCCGGATCGATTTTGGATCTTTTCTTATGGTTGCCGCGAAGAGGATTATCCTCGCAATATTCGTCCCGACAGCTACGTCCTCAACAATGGTGATTCGTACTTTCGGCTCTCCAGCGATGTCGACCAGGCTGTTCGGTTAATTTTTCCTAGCATACTGGTGTTGGTACTCTTGCCAATGTTGATTGACTACTTCAATTGTTGCGCGCGTGCACGTAGTCTTGGCATTGCGGCTCAAATTAGAACAATGGGAGAACCTTCGTTGGTATTTTCAGATCTATGGTTTGCTATTTGTTCTTGGCTACCTTCAGAGAACTACAAGATTGTGTCATGGAAGAAAGAAGAATTTGAAGATCTCATTGATTTGCTCGTTTTTTATACTTTATTTTGTAATCGTTGGAGTTAGCTTGTGTATCTCTGTCATGTACTATTTGTTACTATAAATATATGTGGTATTGATTGTAAAAAAAAATGCTAAGAGTCTAATAAGACTATGTTTACTTAGACTAGCTTGCCAAATGGCAACAGATAAAACTTGCCAATGGCAGCTCTAGCTTCAAAAGCAAACACCCGAGATTGAAAAATCGCGTCCATGCGAAACACATGGCTAGACCAGAGACGGGTTCCAAGCATTGGTACTCGTAACACACGCTTCCAGAAGCACAGTCCAAGACTGAAACCCGAATCTAGAAAGGAACCACTCCACCCAACGATGGAATCATTAGCCTCCAAATCGCGCTTTGCCAGACTTGTCAATGACCGTTGCTACCTGGCACTAGCTACCTGCAGTCAACAGCGAGCTAAGACAAGGTGGACAGCCAATAATACTAGGGCTACGCCAACCAGCTAACTATTATCCCACCTTGTGTTGTCCGACTAGCCTCTACAAACAGTTCCAGCACTAGATTGTGCTTAGCTTTCATATTATTGATCGATTAGCTGATAATATCACTAGTAGAAAAGCGGCCTTTGGTACCGGTTCCTAAGGCCTTTGGTACCAGTTTGGCAACCAGTACTAAATAATCGGGACTAGAGCCCCCCTTTGGTACCGGCTCCTTACAAACCGGTATTAAAGGTGCCTCCACGTGGGCACGGAGGAGCCCGCGGGGCTGGAGACATTTGTTACCGGTTTGTAACACGAATCGGTACTAAAGGCTATTTCGTTAAAAAAAAGTATCCATTTTTTTCTAATTATTTTTCACTCTCTTTTTTTCTTCAGAATTTCTAGTATTTTAGTTAGTCTCTAACTACACTTAACTCTAGTTAAATTACTTACTCGTGGTCAAACTTTCCGGTCGGTCATCCATCCTCCCACTACTCCAGCACTAGCACGCTTAACTTCCGACTTCCTTCCCGTCCCGCTTCCAAGTGCTTCTCGCGCATGTTGTTGATAGTAGTAAAATATCAATCCTATTAACATGTTGGTTCGATGTCACACTTCTTTATTGTTTAAATTCTAAATAATTCTTTTAATAAACAAAAGTAATGATGTAATAATGATGTTGAATAAATAAATAAAATTATTTAAATTTGTATTTTTTTGAGTGGATTTTGTACACCCACGCATGGGTGTGGGTGTTTCCGTCACCGTTCATTGTGCTTTAAGATTCGGATAAAAAGAGGAGAGAGAAAGGAATCTTTCTATCTACCATGGTGGGCACGAATCTCGAGGAATAAATGAACGGTGATAGAAACATCCACACCCATGCGTGGGTGTACAAAAGTATTTCCAAAACCTAAAACCTAAAAGTTTGAAAATCTAATAATTTGCTAAAAGTAATAGTAATCTTTATGCAGGATGCAGTTAAAACCTTTAGAGCATCTCCAGTCGCGTCCCCCAAACCGTCCCCCAAACCGCGCCGGATCGAGCGTTTGTGGGACGTGTTTTGTTCGTGCCGCGTTTGGGGGACGTCGCTCCCCAGCCGCGTCCCCCAAACGCCGCCCCCAATCGAAATTCAAATAGATGCATTCAAAAGAGATCGTTCCCGCCGATTCGTCGCGATCGAGTAGCGGCGATCGATCAAAGTACTTGGCGCGCGATCATATTACTGGACCGGTGGTGCATGCAAATTAGAAGAAGGGAAGGGGTTGGTCGACGGTGTCGTGTCCCGAGTCGACGCAGGCCCGTCGAGCACGACGACCTCGTCGCGATATGCCCGTTCCTCGTGCATGGTGCGTCCGCTCCGTCGCCGACGTGGAGGCCGACGCAGGTGTAGCGAGAGAAGACGCGTCAACCTCGCTCTTGCTGCGCCGCCGCCGCCGCCGATGCCGATGCCGCTGCCGGGGCCGCCGCGTCCGCCGCCGCCATTTTGGCTTCGATGTCGTCGAGGATCCGGCCTTTGAAGAAGTTGTGCGCCGCTCGCGTCCGGGGAGACATTCCCTCCGTCGACGTTCTCGGCGGGGACATGTCGTCCCTGCGTTTCTTGAGCTCCAGCTTCTCCTCTTGCCTCTTGAGCAGCTCGGCCCACCTTTGGTCGGCCTTCTTGTCGCGGGAGATAAAGGTCGAGGAGACGTCGGCGAGGCATTTCGTGATCGACGCCTGCGTCTTCTCGGACGACGCAGCGTCGGCCAAGGCGCTCTTGGCAGCCTTGTTGCCGTAGGACGCCTCGTCGAAGTTGCCGGCGGCGCGTCCCGCATCAATGGCGTCCTTTCCCTTGGATAGCGACAAGCGCGTCGGCCCGCCATTTCTCATTCATTTTGAGCTTGCCATAGCAATGCATGAGCACGAAAGACTTGTGACCTTCCGAGTTCTTGGCGTACAAATCCATGGCCCGATCAAACTAACCAAAGGAAGCAGAGTCATTTCATCGAACACAATGTGGGCGCTACGGATTATGGAAGAAACGGTCGTACCGGTTGGGCGACGTCGGCGCCGCCGTCGCCTCGCGGTCTCTAAGTCGTGATGGTACCCATGGAAGGAGTTCACCGACGCCCGGATGATGGCCCATCGCGTCGACATTGCCTTTTGGCTCCTCTTCATTGTCACTTTACGGTAGTCGCCGTTGATGAGCTTGCGCTCATCGAACTCGGCCTTGATCCTCGCCCAATACTTCCTGCCTTTTTGGTTGGCGCCGATGATGGAGTCATGGCTCACCGTCGCCCACGACTCGCACAGACAAAGATCTTCCGCAGGCGTCCACTTCGGACCTCGTGTGCCCGACGCCTTCTTCTTCTTCTTCTTCTTCGTCCTCACGCCGTCCGCGTCTACCTCCACGAGATCATCGTCACCGGCACCCTCGTCTTCCTCTTCCTCGCCGCCCTCTTCATCCTCATCGTCGTCCTCCTCGTCGTCCTCCACCCCGTCCTCTTCCTCGTCGTCCTCCTCCTCAACCCCGTCGTCCTCCTCAGCACCGGCGCCGTCGTATTCGAGCGGACCCCTGCGGCCGGTGAAAGGGCCGCCGTCCGGACCGGGTCCCGGCTCGCGCTGCTCGTACGCCGGGGAGTAGAGGTTGTTGGGGTTGAAGCCGCCGTGCGGCAGCCGCATCCCGGTAGTGCGGCGACAAGTTAGGCGTCACGCACCCGGGAGTGCCGGAGGGGCCGTCGTTGTAGAAGGCGGATGACGACGGAGAGAAGACTCCCGGAACGTACACCGGCACGTTCGTACTATATGGGCTCGCGTTGGTGGCGGCGATACACCCGGCCATTATGTGCCGGTGGCCGGCGCGCCGCCGAGCCTTCTTCTCCGGCTCCGCCGCCCTCCGTCCTTTCCGCTCCGCCGTCGATAGCTTCCGGCGCAGGCAATCTTGCTGCCATTGATCTTCGGTCATTCCTTCAGGCTTCTTCTTCGCAGCCGGCGCCTTCCGCGGCTTCGCGAACGGCGCTTTCGCCCTATCATCGCATTACCCGGCGGCTTCTTGGCCGCTTTCTTCGCCATCTTTTTGGGGGCTGTCGGCGGCGCCATGGAATGGGGAGAGGGTAGTGGCGGCGGGTGGACGGCGGGAGGGAGAAAGAAATCGGCGGGATAGGAGAAATGAATCGGCGGCGGGATATGTTTTGGGAGGCCTGTGCGCGGCGGTATAGGCGCGATTTGGCGGGAGCGGCGGGATTTGGCGGGAGTGTGAGACGAATTTTCCCCGTGCCGGCCGACGGGTCGGCCCCGCGTCGGTTGGCCTCGCTTTCGTTGTGTCCGGCGTCCCCGGAGCGTCCCTGTGGGACGGGGACGGGCTCGGGGCGCCGGACACCGTATCGGGCCGCGCCGGACAAAAATGGGCTTTGGGGGACGCGGCTGGAACGCTTTTTTTGTCCGGCGCGCCCCAAATCCCTTTGCGGACGCTTTGGGGGACGCGACTGGAGATGCTCTTAGTACCGGTTCGTGACATCATTTTGCACCGGTTCGTGACACGAACCGATAGTAAAGGTTGCCGATGCCCTGGGCAGTGAAACCGGTATTAATGCAACCTTTAGTGCCGGTTCGTAAGGAAACCGGTACTAAAGGTCAAATCCTTTGCCCGTTTTTCTACTAGTGTATTGTACTTTTGCTAGTTTTAGTCGATCGAGATCTAAGTTTGTTCTAAGTAGATTTGCATCTTGATTTCGTGCACATGCACATTACACATAGGGCGCAACTACAAATGTGTGTACAATTGTACACTTCTTCTTAGTTGCACATGAAATTGGATGATGTTATGTAATGATAGTTAACTTAGTTCCAAGTGGGTTGAGAAGCCTCATCCATAGTATTAGCAGAATGTTAGCTTAATTCTCCACGTATTATCATGAAATAATCTCCTCGCAAAAAATGAGACCGAGAACCAACTTCGTACAAAAGTTTTAATGCACACACTATATAAAACAAGAGTTCCATTACTAAATTGCAGATATACAACATGGAATGCCAAGGAACTCTACAAATAGTATGTATAGTTACAAAATTCATACTACGATAAGTGGTTATGTAGAATGGTTGGTCATTTAGTATACTCGCAAAATTCCTACTAGTAGTATGTTGTTATGTAAAATGGTCGGTCATGTTGATGGATTCTTATTTGGATCAAGTAATATTGCGACTTGGAAGACCTACTGGCAGTAATAAATCAAGAGGTATACTAGCACATTGCGGTGTAGTAATCCTTGTAATAAATATAAGCAACATGGTAAGAAATATAGCAGATGTTCGTCGTCATGGTAACAAGGGTGTGTATATGCCTCAATTGGCCATGAATTAGTTAATTATGTCGTCGATTTATATAAATTGTGAAAGGTTTAATGTACTGTAGTAATTTATCTGTCTCGCATAAGTTGTTATCATAGCTTGAAAACGATGCTAAAAAAGAATGGATGTTAACGTTGGGTCAAAGAATTTTTGGCGTTGACTAAGAATTAAGATACCAAGGGAATAATTTTTTTGTGTTGAATAACGACAATCATTTCTTTCAAATAGTAAGCAAAACAGTCAAGGCTTAGAGCGTCCCCATCGGGAGCCCGAAAGGCCTTTGGGGGCTGAGCCCCCCCCCCCCCCCCCCCCCCCGAGCCGCCGAAAACTTGCCGGCACGGACATTGACCCAAAAGAAATCTCAGTACCCATGTGCTGGCCCTGTGGTTTAGGGGTCTAACGGGGGAGGGGGATCCGGCAACGCGGAGAAAATTGTGTGGGCGCATCGTGGAAGGCACACACCGCGAAGCCTCAACCGTCACCAAGGGGAATCTGTGCCCCGCTCTCCTCACGTCGCCTCCAAATCGCCGCCTCCACCGCCACCGAATCGACGCGTCGTTTGCTCAGTGGCTAGCAAACCATCACCCGCGGTGCCTGTTGCAGGAACCTTTCCGCCGCCGGACCGAAGCGATCGCCGCCGCCCGAAGGACATGCCGAGCTGGAAAGCCGACGATACCTCGAGCGAGTCGGTGCTTAGCGACGTGAGTATTCCTTTCCCTCACCCCCTCCCCTTCTCCGACTATGCGTAGCAGGCTTCGATTTAGGGTTAGGGTTTTGGCCTCAATTTAGTAGTTGTGTTGGTTCTCCGCGATGCGTAGTACCCTGACATGGACCGGCATTGCTGATCCTGAGTTGGGCCCCCTTTTGTTGTATGCATTCCCTACTACCCGAGGAGGTTGTCGCCTTCGAAGGGCCGAGCACAGGACGTCGGTTCTATGTGTGTTCCAAAAAAAAAGTAAGTAGATGTTGAGCCATATTGTTTTAAATGCACATACACATTTTTTTTTAACGAAACATTGTCCCATACTTCCACATCACAGACGGCGGTACAAGAAATTTACTACGAAAAGGTAGTACATCGAGCAGCAGCAGCGCTATCACTCAGTCAATCACAACAATGTGGAATGAACCAAATCCCTGAGCAGCCAACCTGCACCGGGGTGTGGGTGGCCCTAGCAAAGCCAGCAAAGCTAAACAACACAGCTCATACCGGCAGGCCCACTCGGGCCCACATTCTTCGATGCCCACGAGACCTTTCCGCACCAATCCCGCCCGCCTAATTTTAACCCGCCGAAGAAAAACCCACCCACTTTCCCCCACAGCCGCTGCAGCGCCGGCCCCACCACGCCGAGCTTTTGCTTCGCACCAACCCCGGCAACAAGGACGCCGACACGTGGGGCCCCCCGCCCCATCACCACCACAATCAGTCAAGCCTCAAGCCGCACACGCCTCCCTTCCTTCCTCCGCCCCGCACTCCGCGCACCAGACCAAAATCCCACCCAGCCCACGACCGCCGACGAGCTGCCCGCTCGCCGGAGCAGAGACGAGCTCCCCCGCCGCGTCGCGCTGCGCGCTCCGGCGTCGGGGACGCGGGCCGAATTCCTCTGACCGGGTCTGCTCTCCTCGGCGCCACCGTTGCCGTGTGCCAGCGAGCAGATTTTAAAAGGCCCCTCTCTCCCTTGTCCCGTACTGGTCTTCCACAGGTTAATCTAACCGGACTGCCCGGACTCCGTCGCCGCCGTTCCCCTCTCCGCCTAATGAGCCCGCCCCAACCCTAGGGCTTCTGACTTCCGAGGGCGTAGCCGAGCTCTCCAGGGGCTTCCTTGCGCGATGGTGCCCAGCGGCCTCTTCGGGTGGGCGTCGCCGCACGTGCAGCCACTCACACCAGTCTCGGAGGTCTCGGAGCCGCCGGAGTCGCCGTCGCCGTACGGGGACGGGCCGTCGGGGGACGCGGGCGTGGGGGAGGGCGCCCCCGGCGGCGAGGACGACGACGCGGAGGAGGACGAGCCCGAGCCCCCGCCCGCCGCCGTCTCCTTCTGGCGCCTCTTCGACTTCGCGGACGGGCTCGACTGGGCGCTCATGGCCGCCGGCGCGCTCGCCGCGGCCGCGCACGGGGCCGCGCTCGTCGTCTACCTCCACTTCTTCGGGAGGGCGCTCAACCTGCTCGACTCCGAGCGGGTCCAGTCCGCTCTCCACGGGGATAGCAAGGAGCTCCTCGACCTGTTTATGCAGGTACTACTAACCTCCTCCTGCTTCCGATGATGCTTTGCCTATTAATAACTGCGCGCGTGTAAGGATCTGTGTGACGTGGTGGTATTTATTGCTTGAGCCGGATTAGTTATTCTTTAATTTTGCTATTGTTAGCACTGGCAAGGTTTTATCTAGCAAGTTACTTGGGCTCGCTATAATTTTGCTACTCTATGTTCTACATTTGTTTACTTATTTCCATATGCTATTCTCAAAACTTGCAAACCCTAAAGCAACTTCTGCTTATGTTAAAGCGCCTTTAGCTTACCCTTGAAATATTGATAGCTAGGGCTGGAAGGTTTGCAACCACACAATTGTTCATTGCACTGCAAAATTTTGTGTTCACCAATCATTTGCATGACCTAGGTTACATCTCATCTGAGATCACTACATCAGGAAATTCTCCGATGCAAATTTCGCCATGAAATTGTGCACATTCTAGATTGGTCTGTTTGCTTGGTGATGTGCTGTGTCTGTCTCCTTTGCTTCCAGTTGTGGGTAACTGGATGATTGGTCATGGAGGGCAGGTTCAGGGGTTGTGCAATTTTTTTTCTATGGTGTTAGGTATTCTATCAGCGCTTGGGCACGGGTTATGTGTTGAAGGCATATCGTGGAATCTGGGAGTTGCAATTTGTTTGGGCTGGGTTGCATTCGTCGTGCTTTTTGTCTCGTGGACCTTTATACGATTGCAGTATGGCAGGGCCTGAATTTGCATATTGGCTTGAGCTGTACTGCTTAGCCTCTCTAACAAGTTACGGAAGCACAAAACTGAATGCACCATGGTTGGTCATGTTAGGCCTCATGTTGGTGACTCTGCTAGTACACTGGTGCAAATGGAATGTTTGGATCTTATTTTTTGCTATTTTAGTCCGTGACTTGTATAGCAGGTGCATCCGAAGAAGAGTCAGTCATGACAACAGCAGAAAAAGATGTCATGAAGTTCATCCACGCTGGCCCCTTGGGGTCCCTGGGGTTTCCACAGTATCCTGGAGTCCTAGATCCCTAGTGGAGCGTTATTGACTTTTAAATAGATGTTAGCCGTTAGCAAGTGCCCAGTCTATCTTTAAGCACCTATATGGCTTTGAGGGTTAGTGACCTTGATATGCAAGCGACTGGGTTACTTTCAACCTTAAATGGACACATATGTGACGTAGTTGCATCTCTGGAACCTTGTGTACTTGTGCAGGTTCCCTATAATAATTTCTTCAGTTAAGTCTGTAACTGATGATCGATGCAAATTTAGCTAATTGCTGTTTTATGTATGATGATGCTTGTATGAATGGTTGATAGCATAGTGTCCAATGGTCAAAATTTATGTATTGTCGTTGATTAGATTACGGTAAATCTTTAATATAGTTGGTTCGTTCTACCGTGACATTCAGTTACAGGTATTTACTAGGTCAAACTAGTAACATATCTTTTTCCTCCAAAAGAGTGCTAATAAATGTGCATGTCTTACCATTTCTTTTCAATGCATTCTACTGTCCAATTCATAACTTGTTCTCTTACAACCTTTACATCTATGTTCTTTGCAGCATACTCTGTATATCATCTACATAGCTGGTGGTGTTTTTGTTGCAGGATGGATAGGTAAGTTAATAATTTTGGCTTTGAAGTGCATTTCTTGTTTAGCATGACTGTATGTACCTAATATTTTGATTCTCCAGAGGTGTCATGCTGGATTCTCACTGGGGAACGACAGACTGCTGTCATAAGATCAAAATATGTCCAGGTCTTGCTAAATCAAGACATGAGCTTCTTTGATACATATGGAAACAATGGTGATATAGTTAGTCAAGTTCTGAGCGACGTGTTGCTCATTCAGTCAGCTATTAGTGAGAAAGTAAGTTCAGAGTGAATTATGCTTTAATTGCTCTATAAGTACATTCTCAGCATGAACTTCGACCATGTTGATCTGTTCTAACCACTGAGTGCTTTTATAGGTTGGCAACTACGTACACAATATGGCCACATTTGTTGGCGGTCTCATTGTTGGCCTGATCAACTGTTGGCAAATAGCACTTCTAACTCTTGCCACTGGACCCTTGATTGTTGCTGCTGGAGGAATATCTAATATATTTCTCCACAGACTGGCTGAAAACATTCAAGATGCATATGCCGAAGCGGCTAGTATTGCTGAACAGGTTTTGCCTTATGAATTCTGCCAAGCTGTTCATTTCTTGCACGTTTAGTTACCTATCTATTATTGAGAACACTGGCGGAGAGCAGCTATTTCTCGACCCTCTGTATTGTGCATTGCACAATATTCATGTACCTTGTGCAAAATAAAATCATGTCTAGATATGACTGGTGCCATATTTTACTTGACAAAAACATGTGGATGTGCAGGCCACCTCATACATCAGGACGCTCTATGCTTTTACAAATGAAACTCTTGCAAAGTACTCCTATGCTACCTCACTTCAAGCGACCCTGCGATATGGAATTTTGATTAGCCTTGTCCAAGGAATTGGCCTGGGATTTACATATGGATTGGCAATTTGTTCATGTGCTTTGCAACTCTGGGTTGGAAGACACCTGATTGCTCGTGGGAAAGCTGACGGTGGTCAAGTTGTGGTAGCTTTATTCTCCGTAATTCTGAGTGGCCTGTAAGCAACCTAATCCTATATAATCCCCTCTTTTTCCTCATAAATGTCTTTACCTAATATACTATACACAATTTGTAGTGGTCTGAACCAGGCAGCTACAAACTTCTATTCATTTGAACAAGGGCGGATTGCTGCTTATAGACTATATGAGATGATAAGCCGTTCAACTGCAAGCACCAATCTTGAAGGGACCACCATACCCCAAGTGCAGGGGAACATCGAATTCAGAAATGTGTACTTCAGTTATCTCTCGCGTCCTGAAATTCCAATTTTAAGTGGTTTCTTTCTCAGCGTACCAGCTAGAAAAACTGTTGCACTTGTTGGTAGAAATGGCTCAGGGAAAAGCAGCATAATTCCTCTAATGGAGAGATTCTACGATCCAACGTTAGGTAACATCATTAAGAAACATATTCAGTTTTCCTATCCAGTTTCCCCATTTGCTAAGTTCACTCATCTATTGTTTTCAGGGGAAGTCCTTCTGGATGGGGAAAATATTAAGAATTTGAAAGTAGAATGGTTAAGAAGCCAAATTGGTCTGGTTACACAAGAACCTGCACTACTGAGTCTGAGCATTCGCGAAAACATTGCTTATGGAAGAATTGCTACTTTTGATCAAATAGAAGAGGCAGCCAAGACAGCGCATGCCCATGGGTTCATCAGTTCACTTGAAAAGGGATATGAAACACAGGTAATGGCACTGCCAAATTATTAGGCATGGATGCTCCAGTTCATTTTTTCTTACCATTCTGTTTTTTTATCTAACTAGGTTGGTCGAGCTGGTAAGTCACTGACTGATGAACAGAAGATCAAAATCTCTATAGCTCGTGCTGTGCTTTCGAGTCCATCAATTCTCTTGCTTGATGAAGTCACAGGAGGACTTGATTTTGAAGCTGAAAAGACTGTGCAAGATGCCTTAGATGTCCTTATGTTGGGAAGATCGACGATTATAATAGCTAGGCGTCTTAGCCTCATTAAACATGCTGATTACATAGCTGTAATGGAGGAGGGACATCTTGTTGAAATGGGGACACATGATGAATTGCTAAACTTGGATGGCCTTTATGCTGAGCTTTTAAGATGTGAGGAAGCAACAAAACTTCCTAAGAGGTAAGCTGTTATATCTGGACAATATTTTGGCATGAGTACAAGTTTGTATTAGTTTACGTTTAGCACCACGTCGTTTTCAGTCTAGACTAGCCAAGGGTTCTGAGTTTTGGTACCTAGTTGGCACAGTTTTAAGAAATGAAAGTGTGTCCAGTTCTAGCCTGTATTGAGTCCACGCCATTTTCCTGATACAGCATACACTTGACTGAGGGGGCCTGATTAAGGGTATTTTTCACCTTTCGTCGATAGCTTAAGCTTTTTTGTGAATTGGTTGATGGCTTGATGCATGGAACTCGGTATGCTAACATGAGTTCTAAGCATATCTGAATTTGATACTAGTGTATTTTAGATATACCTTAATGTTGAGAGCATCCAGCTACTGCGCCGAAGAAATATTCATTAACCTCGTGGTTCTTACTTTGTTTCAGCTGTGTTAGATTTGCACGATTTAATCATAGCTAATATATTTATATTCTCTCAATCTTTCTCAGGATGCCGACCAAGAATAGTAGGGAGCGCAAATCGCTCCAATTTGAGGATCCACCAGTTAGCCAAAGCTTTCAAGAATCGTCCTCTCCTAAGATGGCGAAATCACCTTCTCTTCAAAGAACACATGGCATGCTTCAGTTTTGGCGATCAGACACCAACAGAAACTCCCATGATTCACCAAAAGATCAAAGCCCACCTTCAGAACAAACTATAGATAATGGAATACCTTTGGTTCCAACTGAAAGAGCACCATCCATTAAGAGTCTGGACAGTTTTGAAATGGAAATGCCAGATCTTCCAAAAGTTGGCATCCATCCTATACAACGGCAATCTTCGAAGAATTCAGGACCCGATTCACCTATATCTCCTCTTTTGACTTCTGATCCAAAGAACGAGCGTTCCCATTCACAAACTTTTAGTAGACCACAGAGTGAACGGGATGATACAAGTTCTGAACAGAGTGAACCAGATGAATTGCAAGATCACAAGCCACCATCATTTTGGAGACTTGCAGCACTTAGTGTTGCTGAATGGCCTTATGCTCTCTTAGGCACAATTGGTGCTGCTATATTTGGCTCATTTAATCCACTGCTCGCTTACACAATAGCACTCACAGTGTCAGCATATTATAAAATAGAAGTTAGTGACATGCACCATGAAGTGAACAGGTGGTGTTTATTCATAGTAGGCATGGGTGTCATTACAGTGCTGGTCAACTGGTTGCAGCATTTTTATTTTGGAATAATGGGGGAGAAGATGACTGAACGTATAAGAAGAATGATGTTCTCTGGTATGCTATCTGCGCCTTAATACATATTAGTTGCTTTCTTTTTTTAGTCTGCTACAAGCATGAAATTAGATTAGATCTTCTACAATTCCACACTAATTTGGAAGCTCTTCCACAGCAATGCTGCGCAATGAAGCTGGATGGTTTGACAAAGAGGAGAACAGTGCTGATACACTGTCCATGCGCCTGGCAAATGATGCAACATTTGTCCGTGCTGCATTTAGTAACCGTCTTTCCATATTCATACAAGACACTGCCGCGGTTTCTGTAGCTCTTCTTATTGGAATGCTCTTGGGATGGAAGGTGGCGCTTGTTGCACTTGCAACTTTACCTGTTCTTGTTGTCTCTGCCATTGCACAGGTAATACAGTCTGAAGGTTTATTGGTCTATTATCACCTCAAAGCACTGATGGCATATTTTGACATGTTAACAGAAGTTGTGGTGTCTGTTGTTTGCACATTTTATGCTGAGAGTTTGAGATTAGAAAACCCTTTAATACAAGCAAGGATACGCTAATATATATATCACACAGGGCCTTCTCAAAAATAAAATACCGGTGTTGAACTGTTGATCCAAGCCTTACCTAGTTTTATTTTTAGATTACCCCTGATCTTTTAAAACGAACAGTTTAAGAAAGCGAACTTGCTGGTCCTGGAGGCTTCGGAAATTGTCACTTGACACATGTCTCTAGTATGTACCTCACTTTGCATATATAATCTTACTAATGTGTTAAGGATCAGCACACATATTGAACACTAGAAATATTTTATACCCTGTTACAAATGGGCCTTTTCTGACAATAATGAACATGATTTGTGCTCTCCTTTCTAACCACATGTTTGGCTTTCCCTGATAATACATTGTCCATCTAATACTGCTAATTGCATCTGTTGCACTGAATTTGCACACTAATCTTGAAATGCATGGAAATCTCACTCAATTTGGTATTCAGTAACTTTATACTGTGTATTTTATGTTGGGACCGGTGTAAATAGGCATGCTCAATAATCTGATAATAAACCATGTTACAGAAATTATGGCTTGCCGGCTTCTCAAAAGGAATCCAGGAGATGCATAGAAAGGCTTCATTAGTACTTGAAGATGCAGTCCGCAATATTTACACCGTTGTAGCATTTTGTGCTGGAGACAAGATAATGGAACTCTACAAATTACATCTTATTAAGATACTGAAGCAAAGTCTTGTGCAAGGATTGGCCATAGGCTTCGGTTTTGGCCTCTCGCAGTTTCTTCTTTTTGCCTGCAACGCCCTTCTTCTGTGGTACATTTCCACCTCAGTGGAACAACAACGCCTGACAATAGCCACAGGACTGAAACAGTACATTCTATTCTCGTTTGCATCCTTTGCATTGGTGGAGCCCTTTGGACTCGCCCCCTACATACTTAAACGGCGGAAGTCTCTCACTTCAGTGTTTGAAATTATTGACCGAGAGCCAAAGATTGATCCTGATGACAACACTGGTCTGAAACCGCCCAATGTCTACGGGAGCATTGAATTCAAGAATGTTGATTTCTCCTATCCAGTTCGTCCAGAAGTCCTTGTGCTGAGCAATTTTAATCTTAAGGTGAGCGGCGGACAAACAGTTGCAGTGGTAGGAGTTTCAGGATCTGGGAAGAGCACTATCATTTCCTTAATTGAGAGATTTTATGACCCAGTATCTGGCCAAGTTCTGCTGGATGGCCGAGATCTGAAAGCGTTCAACCTGAGATGGCTGCGAAGCCACATGGGCCTAATTCAGCAAGAGCCTGTCATTTTCTCGACAACAATAAGGGAGAACATTATCTATGCAAGGCACAACGCAACCGAGGCTGAGATGAAGGAAGCTGCAAGGATAGCAAACGCTCACCATTTCATCAGTAGCTTGCCACATGGCTACGACACTCACGTGGGAATGCGAGGGGTTGATCTCACTCCTGGGCAGCGGCAACGGATTGCCATTGCTAGGGTGGTTTTAAAGAATGCGCCGATATTGCTGTTGGATGAGGCCAGCTCTGCAATCGAATCTGAATCAAGTAGAGTGGTTCAGGAAGCTCTTGACACATTGGTCATGGGGAACAAGACGACGATCCTCATCGCGCACAGAGCGGCGATGATGAAGCATGTGGATAACATTGTCGTCCTAAATGGTGGTAGGATAGTCGAGCAGGGCGCGCATGACTCTCTGATGGACCTTAATGGTCTGTATGTTAGACTGATGCAACCCCATTTTGGCAAGGGCCTCCGCCAACATCGGCTAATGTAGTTAACATTGAGTTTGTTAGGTGTAAATTATCTAGGACATGATCAAGTTCCCTTGTCGCTCTTCGTCCAGACACGAAACCTCCACCGCATGGAGCTGCTGGTGAGCGAAACGGTGACTGGGTCTTGACAAAATTTTCGACTGGAGATTCATTCAGATAACTAGCTGTGGTGAAACCGTAGGGAATTTGTTCCTGGAAATAGATAGCAAGTTTGGAGTCCATTGTAATTGTTGTAATATATGAGTTGCAAACATTCTTTCTGGGGCTTGTGCACTCGATTCCTTTCACCTTTGTAATGCACAGATTTGATGATTCGCATGTGTGTAAAGAAACATTGTTCTTTTCTTTTCTTTTTGACGTGAGAAACGTTGTTCTTCATACTAGTTAAATTTTTGGTGCCGTGATTATGCCTGTTTGGCAGCTGTCATGCTTGTCGTTTGTCCATTCAACAGATTTTGACCCATGGTATTTTACGAAAACAGATTGGTGTACGAATGATAGTATTATACATACATTTTCTACCACTATATCCGTGCAAGTATGAATAGCCCGGTTCGGCTCCTCTCTTTTTAGACCAGCGGCGATTGCCTTGCACTGTCACCGGCAGGTCGAATGGTGTCACGACACAGCACACATGATCATGCCTTCAACTCCGAGATTTTGAAGGAGTCCGCGACGACTTTGAGCTTGTTACGCAGCCTGCTCCACCGCCGCTCGTTCGCCGTCACGATCAGAGTGTAGTACCTCCCTGCCAACAACAACTCAGCTTTGTTAACTCAAGAGTCAGAGGGTAAGTGATGATCAGAATCATTTGACTTCACAGACGCATACCGTTCCCGATGGCAACCGTTGCAAACGCCGACACGCCGTAGCCCGGTGCCTCCAGATCGTACTCGAATGTCCAGTAGTTCCTGCCGTCCACCGTACGCTGCCAATTGTAGCACAGACAAACAGCTCATTTTGCAGTCTAGTTCATAGTCCTTCTGACGGAATCGCTGAGTTAAAGCTGCAGGTTGCAAATTCTAACGGTTGCAAGCGTTGGATAAGACGTCAAACCTCTTGCATGTCATAGATTGCCGGTACTTGATTCGGGGCAGCGTAGACATTGTTTACAAGATTGAAGATCGCCTGAAGGAATACTAATAGTGGTCAGAATAAAGGGAAAACAAGACAATACTGAAAGGACTCCCTCATCCATTGGACCTAGCGTTTGGAGAGACAAGAAAACTGAGGTGACCAGATGAAAAGGACTACCTCATCCATTGGACCTAGGTCACGGATGTCTGCTTTCGTAGTAGGAATGAAGGCCACACGGACAGACTGCAGCTGCACATTACGATCTTTGAACGCCGAATCATGGCCCAAGAAGTCGAAATCCTGACATGACGTGATGAACAGAAGTGCTAAGAGTGAGCCAACAGGTTATTTGAAACTTCTTTGACATCTGAATTGTTGTTCGTCAAGACTACTAATGCAGTAAATATGGCAAATTACCCTCCAATCAGATGGGTAGAGGTACGAATATCCGTCGTTTGCATCGACGTAAGAGCGGTAGTTCTTCGGTACCTCTGGAATCTAGGAACAGCTCCAGTTAGTATAGGCTCACAGAAGCCTATAGGTTGTCTGAGAGATGGAAACTTGCACTGCAAACGAAATCGAACAACAGTTGAATGACCATACCTTCAGCGTATGCGGATCTGCTATTCAGTAGGACAGTGGATAATGCTCCAGCACCAAGCAATGCTAATCTCCTTTTCGTTACTTCTGTAAGGTGAAGAAAGAGATATTCTGTTAAGAATTCTCCTTATCTAATGACGAAAAACACATTGGGATAACACAGCAGACAGGAATTACTCTTCTCATCGGAGGATGCTTCGTTTGAGCTTGCATTCACGACCGACGGAGGAGCCCCATTCAACCTGGCGGTAACTGTACAATTTGGCGCAACCAACTGAAAACAACACCAGGTTCAAGTCGTCAGGAAACCAAATTAAGAGACGGATGACAGCAGGGTTCAAAGCACAAACCTGTTTGGAAATCAAACTCTGCAAGCTTGCCATTTCACCTTGGGTGGAGCTCTGATCCTAGCCCACCCCCAGTTGGTTGGCTATCTGTTGCTGCTGGACTGTGGTCCCCTAAGCTCTTCCAAGCATTGCGTGTGAGTGGAAGCCAAGGCAGCCAGGTCAGCATTTTCATTATCCTTGTGAAAAAAATCTTTTATTTGTTTGTGTAGTAATTACCACTGTCTGACAAAACGGGACCATTCATTCCCTTCTGATGGATAGCTCGTAACTTGGTCAGGTTTGGTTTGTTTCCCTGTGGTGATTGTGTGGAGTTATATCAGGCCTAACTGTTCCTTTTCACCCTCTGAATTTCTCTCCTGGACTTATTAGTTCGTTTCTCGTTTCCTGCAGCTCTAAATTATACACTCTGGATATAGGAGTTGCAGCATTGCAAGAGCCATCTCGCCCCAGCGTAGCTTAGGATTTGGATCAATCAAATTCCTATAAAAAAACACTGCTATACCCGGGAAAACTAGCATAAGCTCAACCAAAATTATTTTCCATTTGAGATGCTCAAGTTCAATGCATCCTCCTTCTATCAATATACAATCTACATTCCTGTAGAACACTTGTAAAATTCATCCTGCCACAAAGAGGTATTTTATGATAGCTTCCGTTAAATCCTCCCTAAATTGTAGAAAATTCGTAGGAATTTTGGAATATTTGTTTCCTACTTGTTCCCTAGAGCTCATAGATTGAATAGTCAAATTTCTATAGAAAGCACTCATATACCACAATTTGTAGGAAAACCAACATGAGCTCAAACCTCATTTGTTTTTCCCTTTGAAAGACCAATGGATCTTCTCTCTTTTTTTACCTTTACTTTATCTCTCTACATTTTTAAGTTCTTATCTTATTTTCTGTGAACCATACATATGCCCCATTTCTAAATATTATATTTTTATCATGCAGTACACAATTTCACTTCTTTTCCATATTCCTTCATTTTTTATTTATGTGTTCAAAATACTCAAAGTTCAAAATCTCAACAAAGCATTATTACGTGGAAAATGCGAACCGCTCTTAAGATGGGATCTTTGAATACACAAGCAAAAGCATGATGTCCAGATAGAAGCCCCAGCCTGAGAACAAATATAAACGGTTGCTTTAATTAAGGCCAAGAGAAATTTGTGGAGAATGCCATCAGCCACAAGCTGGATATGAACAGATTTTCCCACAATTGATGAAGCAAAAAGCGTGGTTTACTTGCATCATACAAATCTGGGCATCAATTGTTCCAGACTAAACTCCTCACAAATATATCAAAACCTTGAAGCAAAATTTCCAGGTCGGCATATACTCTTGACACAATTGTAGGTCACAACATTATACAACAGCAGGTAAATAATTTAAGGCTAAGCCTTAGGAGCAGGCCTCACTAATCCTAGCCCAGAACCACTCCCTAAATGCTTGAAATTCTTTGCCTCTAAGCGGTCGTCGTGTGCGGCGAACCCTGTTCCTCCTTTCTCCAAAGGAATCAAATTCCTCTCTTTGCATGGTTTGCTGCACATCAAGCAGACCTTATCAGTTGCCAGGAACTTGTCAGAGCACTTCTTGCAGAAGACATGGCCGCAGGTGCTGATCGCCACTAGGGACATGGTGTTTGTGAGAGTGGACTTGCAGCTGGGGCACATGTAGCTCTTCTCCACTGACTTCTTGCTCTTGTAGTCAGCGTTCTCCTCAGTGAAAGAAATAGGAAAGAGGGCCTTCATCTTTAGCTTCTCCTGCCCCTCAGGGCAGACTGTGTCAGTGGAGGGGGCATCAACCTTGATAGTAGATTCGGGCGTAGCAGAGGGAAGCCAGAACGCCTTCATGGTGCGGAGAGCTTCCTCTTCAAAGGAGGTAGTCTTCACACTGTTGGCTCCATGGAAACCATTCTTGTCCTGGGAACCGCTGCGATCAAGGTATTGGGGGACTGCTCCGTGATTCTGCTGGTCAAAAGCGTCCAACTCCTTGGATTTTTGCAGCATCAGCTTCTCCTCCTCCTCTTCCTTCTCTTGCTTTTTCTGGGAATCATGAGCTATAAGCTTGCTGGAAGAAGGATAAAGTTTTAGAAGTCCATCTGATTTATTCTGTTGAACAAGCAGAGAATTTAAGGGCAAGCACAGCAACTTCACATGTGCACTAAGAATGGGAACATTAACTCTAAGAAGTAAACTACTTCAATGACCAATTTTTATAAGGTTGGTGGCAAATGGCATGGGAAAGTACATATTGTGAATACTGAAACTGTACAAACAGACTAATTCTAGTAACTACTGATCACCACCAATCCAAACACTATACACAAACGCCTATTCCAGGAACAAATTGGCACCTCAAATTCTTTTATCACGAGATACTAAGTGCCCGCAACTAAAACACCGAGCTAAAAGAGAAGTTCTCATGGCAACGAACATGGACTCCAACAACCATATCCATGAGGAAACAAACAATCCTAGGAGCAGGGAACCGCATCTGAGCACAAACATACCAATTCACGGCCATTGCTAACAAATTGCATACTATTGGATTATATGCAACACTAAAACGCCCTAAAATCAACAGTGCGTATTCTTCTTACCGCTTGATGTCCTTCTTCTGCGCTAGGAGGCACTCGAGGATGCACTCCTTGCAGAAGGTGTGGCCCTTGGGGCACGCGAGCGGGTCGATGAGCGGCTTGAGGCAGAGGCAGCAGGCGTCGAAGGGCTTGATGGAGTCCTTGCCCAGGCGCTCCCGCTGCGTGCCGTACCCGAGCTTCCGCTTCTCCTCGTAGGTGAAGTAGGCGAGGTCGTTGTTGTTCTTCGAGTGCCGCTGCGGCATCTTCGAACCCGACGGGTCGGCGACCCTCCCTTCCTCCTCCGGCCGGCGGGGACTCGGCGCGCGAGCGGGCGCGGCGAGGAAGGCGGCGGGATCCGGCTGCTGTGAGGTCGAGGTCGGTCGTCGGAGTGTAACCCTAGCTAGATTTGACGGGGAAGAGAGCTGGAGGAGACGATTGTCTGATCGGAAGGTGAGAGGGAAGGCGGAGGAGAGTTGGGCTCGGTTCCGTTACGTGCCTGGGCCGGGCTGCGATTTCGTGAACGAGACTCCCAGGGTGCATAGGCCGGCCCCTGTCATCTGCCTTTTGGGGTACAAATTTCTTCATAAAAAATATGTACTCCTTGCTCGGGGCGGAGACCAGCGGACCGATGTGTGTGCGTGGTTCATGTGTTGGTTTTCTCTTCTCTTTCGCCGGGAGATGCGTGGGGAGGCGGCGCGCTGCACGTGGCTGGACTCGCTGCGCTGTCGTGCTAGGCATCTTGCTCGGGGCGGAGACCAGCGGACCGATGTGTGTGTGGTTCATGTGTTGGCTTGTCTCCTCTTTAGACCGGAGATGCGTGGGGAGGCGACGCGCTGCACGTGGTTGGACTCGCTGCGCTATCATGCTAGGCATCTTGCTCGGGCTGAGACCAGCGGACCGATGTGTGTGCATGCTTCATGCGTTGGCTTGTCTCCTCTTTCACCGGAGGGGGTCGACCGGCGAGCGGTCGCATGGGGGGCGTTGGTTCGCCTAAATGAAGGCATCGGTCCTAGTATCCCTCTCACGTCATGATGAAGAACTTCTTGTTGCCTGCCTTCATTGATCTGGCCGGAGTGTCGAGTTTCGGAAGGCTCCGCCGGCGAACTCCAAATGGACAACATGCGTGGAGATTGCGGGATCGGATAGTATTCGGTCGTGAACAACTAAGCTCTGCAGGATATTTCCATCGTGAGACATGTCTGTAGTTCCATGGTGAAGTGATGCATGTAAAATGCATACATGAACTTTGTCCTTGATTATATTGAATTCCCACATATTTGCAACATATATGAAAATAATACCATGTTTTACATTGATTTATGGGGATTTACCAATGAATCACTTTATTTGGTTTATAACCCTGCAGAACAGGAAAACCCTGTTTCACGTATTTTTCACTATCACAAACCTATACGGAGTCAAACTGACCTGGAATTTTTGGAGCGTCATTTTCTCATCGGGAGGAACAACATGAGCCCTGAAAGCACACCCGGAGAGGCCCGAGGCCCGAAAGAGCATAGGCCTCCGTTCAGCCGTCGATCACCCGTTTGCCCTAATTCTTTCGTGAACCAACGTATTTTGCCCTAAAAACCCCTATAAATATAGCCATGAAGAGTTCTCGGGAGGAGAACTGATGACCCACAAGTATAGAGGGTGTATCGTAGTACTTTCGATAAATAAGAGTGTCGAACCCAACGAGGAGCAGAAGGTGTTGACAAGCAGTTTCGATGAAGAATTCACTATAAATGCTCACAGACAAGTATTCAGGGGGTTTTGATATAGCAGATGAATAAAGTACAAGTAAGTAAAATGCGAGAGTAATAATTGCAGCGAGTGGCCCAATCCTTTTTAGCACAAAGGACAAGCCGGTTTGTTTACTTATGATGACCAAACGTTCTTGAGGATACACGGGAATTTAGTCTAGTGCTTTCACTTCATATAGCTGATTAATCTTCATTGTTTTGATAAGTGTTGTGTGGGTGAACCTATGCTAATGCACCGCCCTTCCTAGGACTAATACATACTTGTGATTATACCCCTTGCAAGCATCCGCAAATACAAGAAAGTAATTAAGATAAATCTAACCACAACCTTAAACCGAGATCCCGCTATCCCTCCCGCATCGATATACCAACGGGGTTAAGGTTTCGTCACTCCGGCAACCCCGCAATTAGCAAACGAATACAAGATGTATTCCCCTAGGCCCATAAATGGTGAAGTATCATGTAGTCGACGTTCACATGACACCACTAGAAGAATAACACCACAACTTAAATATCATAACATTGAATATTACCCAACATAATTCACTACTAACATTTAGACTTCACCCATGTCCTCAAGAACTAAACGAACTACTCACGAGACATCATATGGAACATGATCAGAGGTGATATGATGATGGATAACAATCTGAACATAAACCTTGGTTCAATGGTTTCACTCAATAGCATCAATAACAAGTATAAATCAATACCGGGAGAGTTTCCCCTATCAAACAATCAAGATTCAACCCTAGATGTTACAGCGGTGACGTGGTGCAACGGTGGAGATGGCGGTGATGATGATGGAGATGATGGTGATGATGATCCCAGTGATGTCCAGCTCGATGACGGTGACGATGGCGTCGATTTCCCCCTCCGGGAGGGAATTTCCCCGGCAGATTTCAGCCTGCCGGAGAGCTCTTTTCTCTCTGGTGTTTTCCGCCCTGCAGAGGCGGCTGTGACTCTTTGCGATTATTCTCTGGAGCTTAGTTTTTCGGGACGAAGAAGTACGCAAAGGAGAGGAGGCCAGAGGGGGCTGTGGGCCCCCTCCCCACAAGGCGGTGCGGCCAGGCCTGGGCCCGCGCCGGCCTATGGGGGGGCCCATGGCGGCCCTCCTCGGCTCCTCCTTTTGGCTATCTTCGTCTTCTGGAAAAATAAGATTTTCCATATAATTCCCGTCGGTTGTTGGTCTTCCGAAATATTGCATTCCGACGGTGCTTTTCCAGCGAGAATCCCGACTCCGGTACGCGATTCTCCAATAATCATGAAACATGCAAAATAGATGAAATAACATAAGTATCATCTCTAAATATGAAATATATCAATGAATAACAGTAAATTATGATATAAAATAGTGATGCAAAATGGACGTATCAACTCCCTCCAAGCTTAGACTTCGCTTGTCCCCAAGCGAAACTGAACTCGGTAAACAAGACCACATGTTTATGGAGTGAAGAGTCGATAAATAAAATACGGACAAGAAGCATCATATTAATTCACACAAGACATTTTAGTGAACAACTTCCTCATATAATTCAACTTGAAACAAGTAGAAGGTAATCACAAATAAAGGTGCATAAGAAATCATAATTGGTGATGGCAAACTTCGTTCTTGGTCAGAGAACAGTTAACAGATTATACTTATCTATTGATCAGCGCTCTTATATTTAGAGCTTATAACAAAACTTGCATACTCAATCATAATAATTTCCTCAATATCATTGATAACCTTCAAAGCTATATTCATTAAGGTAAAACTTGTACTAAACAAGGAAGAATAAAAGGCATGATTAAGTAGATCACAATATAGATGGTTGGATCACAACAACTCAAATGCTTGCTTAAGATGGAGGGAAATATGTTTACTTACTCAACATGAAAGTAAAAGAAGGGCCCTTCGCAGAGGGAAGCAGGGATTAAATCATGTGCTAGAGATTTTTAAGTTTTGAAATCATATAGAGAGCATAAAAGTAAAGTTTTGAGAGGTGTTTGTTGTTGTCAACGAATGGTAGTGGGTATTCTAACCCCCTTGCCAAACAGACTTCCAAAGAGCGGCTCTCATGAAGGACGTTATCTCTACCAGCAAGGTAGATCATCCCTCTTCTCTTTTGTTTACACATGAATTTTAGTTTATTTAAGGATGACACTCCCCCCAACCTTTTCTTACACAAGCCATGGCTAACCGAATCCTCGGGTGCCTTCCATCAATCACATACCATGGAGGAGTGTCTATTGCAAAATTAAGTTGCTTACTGATGAATCAGGGCAAAACATGTGAAGAGAATTATTAATGAAAGTTAATTAATTGGGGCTGGGAACCCCGTTGCCAGCTCTTTTTGCAAAATTATAGGATAAGTGGATGAAGCCACTAGTCCATTAGTGAAAGTTGCTCAACAAGATTGAAAGATAAAACACCACATACTTCCTCATGAGCTATAAAACATTGACACAAATAAGAGGTAATAACTTTTGAATTTTTTAAAGGTAGCACATGAAGTATTTACTTGGAATGGCAGGGAAATACCACATAGTAGGTAGTTATGGTGGACACTGATGGCATAGGTTTGGTTTAAGGGTTTGGATGCACGAGAAGCATTCCTTCTCAGTACAGGTCTTTGGCTAGCAAGGTTAATTAGCAAGCATAAGAATTGAGGGAAACAAATAAATATACATGTGATAGAAACAATCATGCATCTTCCTTGTAAGCACAAACAATTTTAACTTCAGAATACTAAGCGAGGGACTAACAAGAAAGATAATAACATATCTACATGTATTTCCTCTTTTCTACTTAAACTCAAACAGTTGTTGCTATTGACCAATGCTAAGTTTGCCAAAACCAAATAGATTTACTCAATGCTCCCAAAGTGATACCAATACTAACAACAAGATCAATCATATAATAGAGATTGCAAACTAAAATAAGATGTGAAATATGTAAATGATAAGACTTCTCATTAATATTCCATAACGATAACTCACACCAAGGGATACATAGATAACCAACTAAAGAGAGATACTTCCATACCGCAACACATCTTATATGATAACTTCCCTACTCATGATATGACACTACTTGATAGTAAAAAGGTAAAAGATAGTGATGATGTGATACCGCGGCACTCCCCCAAGCTTGGAACAAACCAAGGGGGTGCCAATACCGATGATGAATTACTCCTTCGGCGGTGATAGTGGTGGATTCTTCCCATCATCAGACT
Source organism: Lolium rigidum (assembly GCF_022539505.1). Taxonomy (NCBI): domain Eukaryota; kingdom Viridiplantae; phylum Streptophyta; class Magnoliopsida; order Poales; family Poaceae; genus Lolium; species Lolium rigidum. The sequence continues at coordinate 126,320,442 of NC_061510.1, forward strand.
TCCCAGGAAGAGGCTCTCCGTCAACAAACGACATCTTGGTCTCAGGAATCCTGAAACTAGCATCATAGCTTATGTGTTTAAACCTGTTTTCATACTCACAGTTTTGATTTTGAACATCATAGAGTTGAGCTTGGAGTTTGTTGGTGGTGTCGTGAAATGAGAGGATATCGTTCCACAGCTTTGCAGTCTCCTTCTCGTGTTCATCAATAAGTTCAGACACGATCTTGTGGAAGATGTCCACTTCACGCTCAGCCATCTTCTTGTAGTTGAAGACCTCTTGTTCTAGCTTCTCCATCCTGTCTTCCAAGCTTCCTTCTCCTTTAGGGCCCCGAACATCTTCAATCTGCAGCTCTCCATCTACGAGCAGCAATTCCTTGGGATGCATCTTCAACTCTCTCATGTACGGGTTGACGACGTCCTCAAAGAAGCTGTCCTTCGGAGTTCCCGACGAAGACATGGTGTCTCTAGATCAAACAGATCCTGGCAGAAAACAGCTCGAAACAAAATGCGACGAGAAAACGATATACGGACCTCCAGGGGTCCGGGGGATTATATAGCAGAAATTTTCACGACAGAAGGAAAGTACCAGGTCGAACCAGAGTCGGAGTGGGGCAACGATGGGCTCTCCTCATAGGGCGGCGCGGCCAGGCTGGGGCCCGCGCCGGCCTATGAGGGCACACCCTCGTGCATCTCCTCCACTCCGTTTCGATCTCGTAATTTTTCATATTTTCCAAAAGTAGCAAAAACATTGTTCGGAAAGTTAAACGCAGACTTTTTCTTACCAGTACTGTTACCTATTCAAAGTCGAACTCTGCAGAACTGTCAATTTGGCCTTTGATGAAGGCTTCCGGAGTTACCACTCGAATAACATCAACATCTTCATTATAAGAATCACCAGAGATATAATGCTTGAGTCTTTGTCCATTTACCACTTGTGTGGCATTACCTTGCGAGAGAGCTAATTTTAATTGCTCCCGAACGATACACCTCCACAATGACATATGGTCCTTCCCATTTTGAGAGTAATTTCCCTGCAAAAAATCTGAGACGAGACCGATACAATAGGACTTTATCCCCAACATTAAATTCTCTTTTGATAATTCTTCTATCATGCCATTTCTTAACTTTCTCTTTAAAGAGTTTAGCATTTTCATATGCTTCACTTCTCCATTCATCTAGAGAACTCAATTGTAGCAATCTCTTCTTACCTAGCAAGTTTAGGATCTTTATTTAGTTCTCTCACAGCCCAATAAGCTTTGTGCTCTAGTTCTAAAGGTAAATGACAAGCTTTCCCATAAACCATTTTATACGGTGACATACCCATGGGATTTTTATAAGCAATTCTATAAGCCCATAGTGTTTCCTTCAATTTAATAGCCCAGCTCTTTCTAGATTTATTAACAGTCTTTTGCAAGATAGATTTAATCTCTCTATTTGATAATTCTACTTGCCCACTAGTTTGAGGATGATAAGCGGAAGCAATCCTATGATTAATACCATATTTAGCAAGAGTTTTTCTAAAACCACCATGAATAAAATGAGAACCTCCGTCAGTCATAAGATATCTAGGAACTCCAAATCTAGGAAAAATAATATCTAAAAGCATTCTTAAAGAGGTCTCACCATCAGCACTTTTTGTGGGTATGGCTTCCACCCATTTAGTAACATAATCAATAGCGACAAGTATATGAGTGTTACCTTCGAAGAAGGGAAAGGACCCATGAAGTCAAATCCCCAACAATCGAATGGTTCAATAACAAGAGTATAATTCATAGGCATTTCATTGCGTCTGGAGATATTACCAACCCTTTGACATTCATCACAAGATAAAATAAACTTTCTTGCATCTTTGAAGAGAGTTGGCCAATAGAAACCTGATTGTAGAACCTTTTGAGCGGTTCTATCTCCGGCGTGATGTCCTCCATAAACACTACCATGACACTTACTCAATATCTCTTGTTGTTCATATTCGGGAACACATCTTCGCAGAATACCATCCACTCCTGAAAGGACACGGATGTCGCCTAGAGGGGGGGGTGAATAGGCGATTTAAAACTTTTACGAGATGGGCTTAACAAATGCGGAATAAAACTAGCGTTTACTTTGTCAAGCCCAAAGCCTATATACTATGGTTCACCTATGTGCACCAACAACTTATTCTAAGCAAGAGTTCACCTATGTGCACCAACAACTTATGCTAAGCAATACAAGCAAGTATGTGATAGCAAGATATATATAACTTCAAGCACGATGGCTATCACAAGGTAAAGTGCATAAGTAAAGAGCTCGTGCATAGAGATAACCGAGGCACGCGGGAGACGATGATTTATCCCGGAGTTCACACTCTTGCGAGTGCTAATCTCCGGTGGAGAGGTGCGGTTGCTTAGTGCTCCCGAACGCCACAAGAGGCTCACCTTGAGGTGTGGTTGCTCGATGCACACCAACGCCACAAAGGCCTCACCCCAAGATGCGGTACTCACACCACACACCGAACGCCACGAAGGCGCCTCACCTAAATCTCCGGTGACCCTCGCCACAAAGGCCTAGGTCACGGTTCCACTAAGGGATTTCCTTCGAGGGGGAAACCGGGCCTTACACAAAGATTGGGGCACACATCCACAACTTAATTGGAGGCTCCCAACAAATCGCCACAAAGGCCTAGAATCCGTCTAGGGTTCCAAGAACCCAAGAGTAACAACCTTCTTGTTTTCACCACCACGAATCACCGTGGAGAACTCAAACCGATGCACCAAATGCAATGGCAAGAACACCACAAAGATGCTCAAGTCCTTCTCTCTCAAATTCCAACAAAGCTACAAAAGCTATTGGGGGAATAAGAGAGGAAGAACAAATAAGAGGAGGAACACCAAATTTCTCCAAGATCTAGATCTAGTGGATTCCCCTCACAAAGAGAGGGATTTGATTGGTCAAGATGTAGATCTAGATCTCCTCTTCCTTTTCCCTCAAAAAGATTCAAGAAGTATAGGAGGAGTAGAGGGATATGGCAAGCTCTCAAGGTCAACAATGGTGGAGAGCACAAAGGGGAAGAGGTAGCTGCCCAAGGAGGAAGAAGGGGGGCTTAAATACCCCCTCCCATCGAAATATGATCGTTTGGGTGTGCTCAGGCCGGATTTTCCGGGCCGGATATTTGCAAAATATCCGGGCCCCAAAAAACGGCTAAGGACATGAGAAAACTGCTCTCAGGATGGGGGCCGGATATTTGCCCGGATTTGTCCAAAAACCGGATTTTTCCGGGGGGCCGGATTATCCGTCCCAAACTTGGGCCGGAATATCCGTCCCCCTGAAAACTGGCGGAAACATCAAACTGAAACGGGCATAACTTTAGCATCCGGACTCCGATTTTGATGATCTTGGGCTTGTTTTAAAGCTAGGAACAAGCTCTACAAGATCATGCAGGAAACCATCATAGTACAACAAGGGAGGATAGAAACAAATGATGAAAGGTTTGACCTATCTAAAAAAGACATACCGGTAAAACCTCCAATCTTGAAAATGCAACAAGTTGCCCGTGCAAAAACCATTCTTGATGAACTAGAGCTTGTCATGAGAATAAGCACAAGCTCTAAATCATCACATGGATAAGATCCAAATAATAACCAAGAAAGATGATGAACCAAACTCGAAAACGCAACAAGTGATCTATGCAAAATCCGTTTTCGATGAACTAGAGCTTGTCATGAGAATAAGCACAAGCTCTAAAACATCACATGGATAAGGTCCAAATAACAACCAAGAAAGATGATGCAAGGATGCAAAGGTTTGAGCTCTCTCCGAACGATACGATCGAGTTACTCACTCGAGAGCCCTCTTGATAGAACGACAACTAAACTATAAACCGGTCTCCAACTACACTATGAGACCGGTGAGAAAGAAACCCTATCAAGAGCAAACCTTATACTTGCGCATTCCACTTGAGCTTGATAACGACGATCTTGACCTCAACAAGATGGAACGCCTTTCTTGCTTGTGCTTGCTTGACGAAGTCTTGTAGATTGCTCCCCCATAAACCACCATGGGAGAGCTTCTTCTTCGGCGCATCTTCACATAACCATGACCACCATGTGGATGGCAAGACTCAAGCAAAGGATCTCTTTGAGATGGCTCATCTTGAACTTGCACATCATTTCTCCATGGCAAGCTTCAAGCTTATGAACTCTTCGAGTTGGCTCATCTTGAACTTGCACTTCATTTCTTCATTCTTCATCATGTTGATGTCTTGAAGTAACTTGAGGGCTCACTTCATCTTCATCTTCAAGACATACTTGACACTTGATATCCTTCATCAATTTCTTCTTATTGCAACCTTGAAGCCAACATATGGTTCAAGAATTGCCTATGGACAACTCTTACAAATATAACTCAATGCAAACATTAGTCCATAGGGATTGTCATTAATTACCAAAACCACACATGGGGGCTCCATGCACTTTCAACTCCTTCTTTATAT
>NC_061510.1:126325009-126390079 GCF_022539505.1 Lolium rigidum
AGTGGGTCATCCCAAAAATAATGCCTCAAGTCATAAAAGAATTTCCTCCTTTGCCGAGCTGAAAAGGTTGGAGGCAAGTACTTGGAAACAATAAAGTTAGCATAATCAGCGTACCAAGGACTATCTCGCGAGCTCACCTTTATTACAGCCAATTGTTCATTTGGAAAACTATCATTAACGAGAATCAGGATGATAAGCAATATTTTCCAATCTAGGCAAATTATCGACAACAGGATTATCAAGCACCTTTCCTATCTATAATATGTAAATCAAATTCTTGCAAAAGAAGCACCCATCTAATAAGCCTTGGCTTAGCATCTTTCTTTTCCATAAGGTATCTAATTGCAGACATGATCGAGTATGAATCGTAACTTTTGAATCAACAATATAGGATCTAAACTTGTCACAAGCAAAGACAACAAACTAATAATTCTTTTTCAGCTTGTAGCATAATTTCTTTGAGCAGCATCAAGAGTTTTGCTAGCATAATGAATAACATTCAATTTTTTATCTACTCGCTGTCCAAGAACAACGCCTACAAAGAAAATCACTAGCATCACACATAATTTCAAAAGGTAAATTCCAATCGGGAGGTTCAACTACTGGAGCAGCTTGTTAAGGATTTCTTTAGAGTTTCAAAAGCTTCCTTACAATCATCATCAAAAACAAAAGGTACATCTTTTTGAAGAAGATTAGTAAGAGGCTTTGAAATCTTGGAGAAATCTTTAATAAATCTCCTATAAAACCCAAGCATGACCAAGAACACTACGAATACCTTTAACATCCCTAGGATAGGGCATCTTCTCAATTGCTTCAACTTTAGCTCTATCAACTTCAATACCTCTCTCGGAAATTTTATGTCCCAATACAATTCCTTCATTAACCATAAAGTGGCATTTCTCCCAATTAAGAACAAGGTTAGTTTCTTCGCATCTCTGCAAAACTTTATCAAGGTTTCGCAAGCAATTATCAAAAAAATTCCCATAGACAGAAAAATCATCCATGAATACCTCCACAATATTCTCACAAAAGCCATGAAAAATAGCAGACATGCATCTTTGAAAAGTAGCAGGAGCATTACATAAACCAAAAGGCATACGCCTATAAGCATAAGTTCCATAGGGACAAGTGAAAGTAGTTTTCTCTTGATCTTTAGTTTTAACAACAATTTGTGAAAACCCAGAATAACCATCACGAAAGAAAAAATGAGTATTTTTAGACAACCTTTCTAACATTTGATCAATAAAGGGTAAAGGGTAATGATCTTTCTTAGTAACTTTATTAACTTTTCGATAATCAATGCACATTCTATACCCCACAACTACTCTTTGAGGGATGAGCTCATCATTATCATTAGGCACAACAGTCATTCCTCCTTTCTTAGGAACACAATGCACAGGACTAACCCATCTACTATCAGCAATAGGATATATAATACCAGCTTCAAGAAGTTTTAATACCTCATTCCTTACCACATCCTTCATCTTAGGAATTAGACGACGCTGATGTTCAACAACAGGCTTTGCATCATCTTCCATGTTGATAGCATGTTGGCAAATAGAGGGAGAAATCCCCTTCAAGTCATCAAGAGTATAGCCAATAGCTCCTCGGTGTTTCTTCAATATTTCCAATAACCTTTCTTCCTCAAAATCTGAAAGATTAGAACTAATAATAACAGGATATATTTTCTTATCATCAATATGAGCATACTTAAGATTATCGAGCAACGGTTTTAAATCAAAAACAGGATCTTCCTTTGGTGGTGGTGTTGTACCTAAATCTTCAACCGGCAAGTCATGTTTAAGAATAGGTTGACGAAGGAAAATTTCATCAAGCTCATCTCTTTCTTCCCTGAAGACTTCACTCTCACTATCCTCCAAATGTTGCTACAAAGGATTATTAGGAGCAAGAGCAATAGACGCACACTGTTCAACTCTAAAATCATTATTAGGCAAATCAGCTTTATAAGGAGTTTTGGCAAATTTAGAGAAATTAAACTCATAAGATTCACCAACAAATTTAGTCACAATTTTTTCCTTCTTGCAATCTATAACAGATCCACAAGTATTTAGAAAAGGTCTACCAAAAATAATAGGACAAGACTTACTAGCAAGCAGTAACCAAGTACCAAAAAGTCAGCAGGATATTTAATCTTACCACATAGAACTTCCACATCTCGAACAATACCAATAGGAGAGATAGTTTCTCTATTAGCTAGCCGAATAACCACATCAATATCTTCAGGTTCACAAGAACCAATTTCATGCATGATCTCCGTATAAAGCTCATAAGGAATGGCACTAATACTTGCACCAATGTCGCATAAACCATAATAACAATGATCACAAATTCTAACAGAGAGCATAGGAACACTGGATTTCCTAGACTTATTAGGATGCGAAACAATATTAGAAGCATCTTCACAGAAAATAATATGTCCATCTTCCACATTTTCAGTCACAAGATCTTTAACTATTACAATAGCAGGTTCAACCTTTATTTGTTCTTCAGGTTCTATACATTTCTTTGCACTTTTATTAACCGCGCTAGTTATAACAGAGTACTCCTTCATTTTAGCAGGGAAAGGAGTTTTTTCAATATAAGCTTCAGGAAGAATATGATAAACAGTTTCAATTATAGCACATTTATTTATTGATGGATCAATTTTATCTTTATACGGTTCATGATACTTATCAAAATTCTTCCTAGGCAATTCAAAGTGAGAGGAAAAAGCTTTATAAAAGTTTGCAACGACTTGAGAATCAAGACCATAAGTAGCACTCATATTACGAAATTTATCGAGTATCCATAAAAACTTCAATGCATTTATAATCATAGTTTATACCCGACTCTCTATCTTTGTCGTTCTCCCATCCTTCAGCATTCTCCCGGATCCGATCAAGAAGGTCCCTTTTAAACTCTTATTTGTTACGTGTAAATGATCCGGAACAAGAAGTATCCAAGCAAAGTCTTATCTTGAAAAGACAAGTCTTGCATAGAAATTATCAATAATAATATTACCAGGAAGCTCATGAATGGGGCATTTGAGCATTAAAGACTTCAATCTCCCCATGCTTGGGCAATACTCTCTCCATCATGAGGCCAGTAAATTATATATGTGGTTCCGATCTTTGTGAATTTCACTTGGAGGATAGAATTTAGAATAAAATAAGGGCACAATGTCCTCCCAATCAAGAGAATCCCTATTCTTCAGACAATTTATACCAATGCGCTCGCTTTACCGTACAACGATATAGAGAATAGTTTCTTCCTAACTTCATCCATAGCAATACCTGCACATTTGAATAACCCGCATAATTCATGTAAAAACAAGTAAATGATCACCAGGATGGACAGCTCCATCCCCTTCATAGCGGTTATCCACAACACGTTCAATAATTTTCATAGGTATTTTGTATGGAACCTCTTTCTCACCTCGGCGCCTCATCCACTACCTTTGCAGTAGTAGTAGATTTTCCAAAGAGGAATTCAAGAGAAGACCTCTCCATAATGAATTATAGCAAGCATGCGTAAATAAAAACAGCACGTACAAGAAAGGTTTCCCTTACCAATTCCACTTACCAATAGCGCTTCCCTCCCCGGCAACGGCGCCAGAAAATAGTCGTGATGACCCACAAGTATAGGGGGTGTATCGTAGTACTTTCGATAAATAAGAGTGTCGAACCCAACGAGGAGCAGAAGGTGTTGACAAGCAGTTTCGATGAAGGATTCACTGTAAATGCTCACAGACAAGTATTCAGGGGGTTTAGACCGGAGATGCGTGGGGAGGCGACGCGCTGCACGTGGTTGGACTCGCTGCGCTATCATGCTAGGCATCTTGCTCGGGCTGAGACCAGCGGACCGATGTGTGTGCATGGTTCATGTGTTGGCTTGTCTCCTCTTTCGTCAGAGGGGGTCGACCGGCGAGCGGCCGCATGGGGGCCGTTGGTTCGCCTAAATAAAAGCGGCAGTCCTAGGATCCCTCACGCCATGTCGAATAACTTCTTGTTGCCTGCCTTCATTGATCTGGCCGGAGTGTCGAGTTTCAGAAGGCTCCGCCGGCGAACTCCAAATGGACAACATGCGTGGAGATTGCGGGATCGGATAGTATTCGGTCGTGAACAACTAAGCTCTGCAGGATATTTCCATCGTGGGACATGTCTGTAGTTCCATGGTGAAGTGATGCATGTAAAATGCATACATGAACTTTGTCCTTGATTATATTGAATTCCCACATATTTGCAACATATATGAAAATAATACCATGTTTTACATTGATTTATGGGGATTTACCAATGAATCACTTTATTTGGTTTATAACCCTGCAGAACAGGAAAACCCTGTTTCACGTATTTTTCACTATCACAAACCTATACGGAGTCAAACTGACCTGGAATTTTTGGAGCGTCATTTTCTCATCGGAAGGAACAACATGAGCCCTGAAAGCACACCCGGAGAGGCCCGAGGCCCGAAAGAGCATAGGCCTCCGTTCAGCCGTCGATCACCCGTTTTCCCTAATTCTTTCGTGAACCAACGTATTTTGCCCTAAAAACCCCTATAAATATAGCCATGAAGAGTTCTCGGGAGGAGAACTGATGACCCACAAGTATAGAGGGTGTATCGTAGTACTTTCGATAAATAAGAGTGTCGAACCCAACGAGGAGCAGAAGGTGTTGACAAGCAGTTTCGATGAAGGATTCACTATAAATGCTCACAGACAAGTATTCAGGGGGTTTTGATATAGCGGATGAATAAAGTACAAGTAAGTAAAATGCGAGAGTAATAATTGCAGCGAGTGGCCCAATCCTTTTTAGCACAAAGGACAAGCCGGTTTGTTTACTTATGATGACCAAACGTTCTTGAGGACACACGGGAATTTAGTCTAGTGCTTTCGCTTCATATAGCGGATTAATCTTCATTGTTTCGATAAGTGTTGTGTGGGTGAACCTATGCTAATGCACCGCCCTTCCTAGGACTAATACATACTTGTGATTATACCCCTTGCAAGCATCCGCAAATACAAGAAAGTAATTAAGATAAATCTAACCACAACCTTAAACTCGAGATCCTCGCTATCCCTCCCCGCATCGATATACCAACGGGGGTTCAGTGTTTCGTCACTCCGGCAACCCCGCAATTAGCAAACGAATACAAGATGTATTCCCCTAGGCCCATAAATGGTGAAGTATCATGTAGTCGACGTTCACATGACACCACTAGAAGAATAACACCACAACTTAAATATCATAACATTGAATATTACCCAACATAATTCACTACTAACATTTAGACTTCACCCATGTCCTCAAGAACTAAACGAACTACTCACGAGACATCATATGGGACATGATCAGAGGTGATATGATGATGGATAACAATCTGAAAATAAACCTTGGTTCAATGGTTTCACTCAATAGCATCAATAACAAGTAGAAATCAATACCGGGAGAGTTTCCCCTATCAAACAATCAAGATTCAACCCTAGATGTTACAGCGGTGACGAGGTGCAGCGGTGGAGATGGCGGTGATGATGATGGAGATGATGGTGATGATGATCCCAGTGATGTCCAACTCGATGACGGTGACGATGGCGTCGATTTCCCCCTCCGGGAGGGAATTTTCCCGGCAGATTTCAGCATGCCGGAGAGCTCTTTTCTCTCTGGTGTTTTCCGCCCCGCAGAGGCGGCTGTGACTCTTTGCGATTATTCTCTAGAGCTTAGGTTTTCGGGACGAAGAAGTACGCGAAGGAGAGGAGGCTAGAGGGGGCTGTGGGCCCCCTCCCCACAAGGCGGCGCGGCCAGGCCTGGGCCCGCGCCGGCCTATGGGGGCCCATGGCGGCCCTCCTCGGCTCCTCCTTTTGGCTATCTTCGTCTTCTGGAAAAATAGGATTTTCAGTATAATTCCCGTCAGTTGTTGGTCTTCCGAAATATTGCATTCTGACGGTGCTTTTTCCAGCAGAATCCTGACTCCGGTACGCGATTCTCCAATAATCATGAAACATGCAAAATAGATGAAATAACATAAGTATCATCTCTAAATATGAAATATATCAATGAATAACAGTAAATTATGATATAAAATAGTGATGCAAAATGGACGTATCAAGAACGCCGCAGAAAGACAGAAACACCAAAACGAAGGCTGCTGCAGAGAAGATTGGAGGGGGGAAACTCCGCTGGGATCACCGTCGAAGGGATCTCCGCCTTCTCAAACGTCTTCATAATCATCACCATGACCAAGAGGGGGTATTCCACCTGTGGACTACGGGTTTGTGGCAGTAGCTTGATCTATTTCTCTCATGTTCTTCATAGTACTTAGTGCCATATGAGCTGCATATCATGATTATGGCCATATTTGTAATACCTATGTGGTGAATCCTTATTCTATGATATTGTTTTATGAGATCTGATCTTATTATATTGTGAGATGTATTGAAATATGCATATTATGTACCCTATTCTTAAGTTTATGTTCTGATCCAACATCTATGCAAGAGCGTGTGTGGGGTGATGTGTGTGTTAGATGGAGTAGCATGGTTTTAGTGATTGGATAGTGACAATATGTTCATGATCTATTATGGCTTTGCCTTTTGCTACCTCACTAGGGATTAAGTGAATGCATGTGCTATGTTCATCATGTGACGGCAATGATGATCTTGTTTATTCAAGATAGCATATTTGATATTCAAAATTCATGTCAAAGTACTTATTGCTATGCTCTGTTAATTCTTAATACAAGATTGATGAAGTTTCTTTCTTGTGGAGTATAAGAGAGGTGTGTTGCATCATCTCTATGTTAGGACATGACGCCCATATTAATTTTATCTTACATATAATATTATTTGTACCTTCATATCTCACTGATGAATTGTTTTTTGTTCACCACCTTTACAAGAGAATAGTCAAGTGAACTCATGAACCCCGGTCCACTTTTTATCATAAGAAACACCTTTATATTGCTTTTACATTTTTTCTATTTGCTGCACTATTTTATTTCGAAAATACAAAAATATTTACTTTTCTTATTTGCATCCAAAACACCAAAACAATCAATCTCTTTACAGTTTTTACTTAGTTATTTTGTCTAGTTTGGTTTCTACTTGTTTTATTACTACTTGTGTTATTTACTTACGTGAAATCTTGTGCTTGACAACCACACGGTGGAGTTGGGGACACAAGGCATTTACTTTACTTGCAGGATTGCTTGAAGAAGAGAGAAGAGAGCACTCTTCCATCTAGTTTTCCGAGAGTTCGATATAAACCCTCGAGCCACCCTTGTGGGGAAGATACTCCCTTGATACAACACCCTGCACTTGGAGTCCCAACGTATCAAGATTCTTTTTGGCGTTGTTATTAACCGCTATCATGAAGTCAGTTGCGGAGAATGGCATGAAAGCCAAGTTCTAATGGATAGTAATGGTGGTTCAAGTACTGGTGGTGATGAGGAATTGGCTTTCTTGATTTGTGACTTGGAGCATCAGCAATGACAAATGGGGGCAACAACACATGAGAAGTTAAGAGTCTAAAGTTGCAGGGTGAAAATCCTAGGTCTGGCCTTAATTAGCCATGAGTGGCACTGGCAATGACCTTATTGAAGGCATTGTTTTATGAGCGTGGACTTTCTGCAGGGGTGAAATCCTATGATCTATGATCAGGGTGACGATGGTGCTTGTGCACTATTTTCTTCTTGGATGCGTCTCTTTTGGGGAAGATGGATTTCGGTGCTGTATTGGTGGGTTTTGGTTCGCTGCGATAAGGAATAGATCTCTGTAGCGGGAATTTTATTTTATGTATTTTTTTTGGTTGTGTGCATCCATATTGCCATTAGAGCAGTACATTGTTGCAGAGGTTAGATGTAATTGGTATCTTCTTGATATTAATATATACTCTTTATCGAAAAATGAAGGATAAAAAGGCTCAGGAAGAAATGAAGTGGACAATGAAGAAGAAGAAAAGGGAGGAACCAAGAAACATGGCCGAAGAAGAACCAAAGTTTGAACAGTAGACGAAGAAGAAGATAGAGGAAAATAACAAAGTGGACGAAAGACTCCATCGACCTATTAAAAAATATAGAAGGGAGATCCCAAACATAGTGATCATCGACCCAAGAAAATGAAGAACCCGCGTCACCTTCATTGTCATCATCGTTCAAAAGCCATATCGGCACATAGCACTTTGCATTATTTCGACTACCTTGAAACGTCATCGATTTCATCGTTTGATCTCTTCGAGTTCCAACTAAGTCACTAGGGAGATGGTCTTCGAATCTATGATATTTGATGAGAGCAAAACACAAGGGTTTCATATTGTCTATCTAGATCTGGATAGTGCAATAAAGAGGCTATATGCATCTCTTTGATGCAGAGGTCGGGGCACGCCCCCATTTAAAAAAAACCTGGAGCTGGATAGGTACCGGGTACACGACCCCTTCTATTACACACATGCAGGGCGCCAGATAGTCGATGGCTCATTAGCTGTCTTCAAGGTGCACCGCAGGTGCCGAACAATCTAGCGGGCTTAGGTCGAACATCACGACAATCTAGAAAAAGAGAACCCAAACACAAACCGGACAATGTTCTATGTCGAACATGTCGGTAAACTTGGTCTAGAGGACCAACATGGACGAAAAACACGCTATGCAAACATCTTGTTTTGCCCACGTGCCAAGTTTTGGAGAGAGACGGAAGAGACGAAAGAGTGAGGGGGGACACCATTTCTTGCCCACATGGCATCTTACACTACAAGAAAAACCTTCCATAGAGACATTTTACTAGAGACACTTCCTACTTTGGCTCTTTAAAAATCACATTAAGATACTTTGCATGTTGTAGTGGCACTTTTTGAGACACTTCAAAAATAGTCTCATATGTAGAGACGTTAGTTGAGACATTTCTGTAAGGGGTTGCAGTTTTCATTCTATAGACAACTTATGAGACACTGCAAAGTGTCAGAAATAAGTTATAAAGAGGAAACTCGTGAGACACTTCGTTGTATGTCTTTAATTTTTATCTAGAGGCAATGTTTGAGGCATTTTGCTTGTTCTCTAGAGACATTTGTTCTATGTTCGGGTCATGGTGGATAATACTAATTAGAAATTTGTTCCAAGTATCAACATATACTTGTGAAAGGGTGAGATGGTTAATGGAATAAGTGTTAATCACTAAGGTCATGAGTTCGAGTATCGCTTTTCACATGGTTTCTTTTCATTTATTTACTCTAGAGACACAATATAATATCTCTTTTATGTCTTCTAAAATGTAAAGACATTATTACTATTGTCCTTACCACGTAGAGACACCGCCCGTAGTGACACTTTTGAGACAATATGGAAAGTGCCTCTATAACTATGTAGGAGCAATATAAGTGTCTCTACGGGACCAAAATAGTGTCTCTACATGCGGAAAACCAAAACTGATCCCGGGTGCATATGCACCCTATATGTATAAAACATATTTTTAAAATGTAAAAAATTTAGGAAAAAAATTTAACATGTAGAGAGACATGTTCTATGTCTGCGCGTCAAGTTTCACAAAAAAACGACAATTTTTGTATCATGTGTAAAAAAGACAAACAATGCTTCGAGAAATAGACTATTTTAGCACCAAAAATTTATCTTTTTTGCACAGAGCACAAAACATATCGGTTTTTGCTGAAACAACTTTATAAGCATGTATCATGTCAAGGTATACGCGAGGTATTTTTATTTGTATTTTTGACATTTGTAAATATATTTAATATGTATTTTAAATAAAGGGTGCATATGCACCCGGGTGCAGAAACACCATGTCCCTCTACATGCCAATTCTCTTGTAGTGTTAGACCACAAGTTCTCTTCTCTGTCTATTTTAGAATAAGTATTGCAATTTTTTCTAGATATGGATGTGTCTATAACTATAATACATCTATAGATACATTCATTTTAAGACACCCACGTACTGGTTGTTGATCGCTCCAAAAGGACATCACATATTCACATGGGTAGAAAAGTAAGTGCTGGCGTGCCGACGTACTTTGGACCATGTTACTCTATACCAAGCATATGCTTGCTCAATGGAAGAGACGGATAACTAGATATGATGACAGGGTTAATGCCATATATGATATATATACCACGAATTTTGTGTGTGAAACTTTTACCGGTGATGCGGTGACTGAACTGGTCCGAGAAGACCATTCGGCGCGTTTGCGTGCTGACTTTTCGTCGCAAGATTAATCCTGTCGTAGTGTCGTACGAAGATTTGCACCCATCGCCGGCCGCCGGTGTCCTTTTTTCTCTCCCCCCGTCCCCCGTCCCCCGTCGCCCGTCGCCGTCGCCGTGGAATTTTCAGCACCGGCAGCTACAGCAAGCAAGCACGCGCTATCACCAACTAGCTTGCAGGATAAGAGCAAGCAAAGTACTCCGTAGCAAACAGCCGACCCGATTGGCAATCACACTCACGCCAGCAACTATCCAGCGCCAACCGCACATACGTGATACGTGTCCATCGCCATGAGGGCCGCCTACGACCGCGCGGCCGAGCTTCGCGCGCTGGACGCCACCTTCGCCGGCGTCCGCGGCCTCGTCGCTTCCGGCATCACGCACGTCCCGCGGATCTTCCGCGTTCCTGACGACGTCCACCGCCATGAACCACCCAACGAGCCCACCGTCCCTGCCGGCGTCCAACAAGAACCTGCCGCGGCCATCCCGGTGATCAACCTTGGGTCCGCCGACCGCGCGGCCGTGGTGGGCGCCGTGGGCCGCGCTGCGGCAGAGTGGGGGTTCTTCCAGGTGACGGGGCACGGCGTGCCTCCCGAGTCCATAGCCGCGGCGGTGGACGCGGCCAGGGCGTTCCATGAGGCCCCCGGCGGCGAGGGCACCGACAAGGCGCAGCTCTACACGCGGGACCCGGCCAGGCCGGTCAAGTACAACTGCAACTTCGACCTCCACAAGTCCAAGGTCGCCAACTGGCGCGACACCCTCTACCTCCGCGTTGATCCCAGCCCTCCCACCGCCGGCGAGCTGCCGGACTCCTGCCGCAGGTACGTACCTCAGCCTCCGTTGCTCGTTCCATTTTTCGCTAGCTAGCTCGACGATGCCCACGTGTACACAGTCTAGGTAGCTAGCTATTTTTTCATCAGTAATGCTACACGTACGGACAGATTTTACAGAAATCACTTGCGGACTCACAACGTGGCATACGTACATGAGTGGAAGTGCAAACCGTTCCCCAATTTTTAAGGCAGGGATAAAATTTCAACCAACCGAACCAGGCCATGTCCATCCGTAGAGTTTCCGTAAGCCATGCAGTTCGTAAGTCTAGGATTATTGTTTTTTCATAGAAGAAAATTAGTAGTATATCCGCTGTCTGTGTCATCATTGACGAAACATGTATGCAGTGACGTGTTGTTTGACTACGCAAAACACGTCCGGAAACTGTGGGACACACTCTTCGGCCTACTGTCAGAGGCTCTCGGCCTTGGTCCTAGCCACCTCGCTGACATGGGATGCAACCAAGGGCAGATGATGTTGTGCCACTACTATCCGCCCTGCCCCGAACCCGAGCTCGCCATCGGCACCACCCACCATACCGACGCTGGCTTCCTCACCGTGCTCCTCCAGGATGGTGTCGGTGGGCTCCAGGTCCTCCACGAAAACCGGTGGCTCGATGTGAAGCCGTTTCCTAACGCTTTAATTATCAACATCAGCCATCTCTTACAGGTATGCTCTTCTAAAATTAGTTGACACCAAAATACCAATAACACGAGGTTGATGTTTGGTCTTTTGCAAAATAATGACGTGTGGAACATGCCCAGATTATTTCCAATGACAGGTTCAGGAGTGTGGAGCACAGAGTCGTTGCGAAGAATGTCGAGCCTAGGGTCTCGATCGCATGCTTCCCAAGTAATCCAAGCTCTACAAAAGTGTATGGTCCGATCAAAAAGCTGTTATCAGAGGATAACCCACCATTGTATCGAGAGACGCTTGCTAAGGACTATACCTTGCATCACCACTCCGTCGGATTGGGCCCCAAGAAAGCCATCAATGATTTCCGCATATGAATTAGTTGATGAAATCTTTATAATTTTAGCAATAGCAATAGTTCGATGCAACAAGAGACCTTCCAAACGTGCATATGTATTGTTTGTTGTTGTCTATTTGAGGGAGGCTTGCGTATTCTAGAGTGTGTTTCCATGCGTTGTACTATCTATAATCAACATATACGTGCTTCAAATCTTTATGGGGAGTCTATTAATTATACCCCTTGCTTGAAAGTAACAGGACAATGAAGTCAGCCTATTAATGTGAAGAAACTAGATTTATTAGTAGTGACCCATAACTTTGCCCAAACTAGATGTATTTATAAGCTCACATGAACAATAGTGCAACACAAGTAGACATCATCATCATTGACACGTAATCAACAACATTGATGTCCTGAACCACTAGATGATAGGGGCATCACTAGATGATAAGAGCATCTTCACGGTAGCCCCCAAATAGGCGCCGGCAGGGCGCCGACACCTCCGTTTGGGGGCGCCGGCACAACATCCTCTATTTGGGGGAGCCGCTCCCACACCGGTGCCCCCAAACAGGCGGTCCCGATAGATAATTTGAATTTGAAATCTCAAACACAACCATAGAAATTCGAATAAGTCTACGAATATGAAGTTGGGCCAACACACGGCCACCAAATACGAATAGGTTTTGGAATAAGAAGTTTGGGCCAACAGACGGCCACCAGATCGCCGTTTTCGGCGCAAAAAAGGGCTTTGAAGCCATATGATAGCATGATCACACGAAGGAGGTCACGGGTGGCGCAACCTCGACGGCTTCCTCATCGGCAGCCGGCGGCAGCTCCGTCGCTGCAATAGGATCCACGGTCGCCGGGGGAGGCATGAACGCGGACGGTGCCGGGGTAGACATGAACGCGGACGGTGGCGGTGGAGACATGAACACGGACGGTGTCGGGGTAGACATGGACGGTGCCGGGGGAGACGCCAACGCAGCTCGCGCCGCCATCACCTCTTGGCCGATGCGTTCGCGGTACATCTCGTGCCACGCCCGTGCCAAGGGGTCCATCTTCTCCATGTCGGCCATCAAGATTTTCGATTCTTGAGACATTTTGGCCAACGATAGCTGCGTCGCTTCGTTGTCGGCCTTCATGGCAGCGGCGTGAGCTTCCATCTTCACCGCCTCCACCCTCTCCCTCTCCAACTCGATCTTGGCGTCTTGCTTGTCGAGGATGGCCTTCCACACGATGGCGGCTCTATCGGCAGCTTCCTTGTTCTCCATCGAGAACGAGGTGATCATCTTCTCGATGGAGGCGTCCATGCCTGCCAATACCGGCACCGCATTCCTGTCAGCCTTGGCCTTCTTGTTGCCAATGGGGCGCCCGGTGGAGGCGCCGGCTGGATCGACCGGCCCATCTTCCCCATCCTTCAAGATAGTGTGGAGGAGGTCGTCCCATTTCTTGCAACCTTGGAGCTTGTTGAAGCAATGCATAAACGGAAAGTCTTTGTCCTCGTGTTGTTGCTTGTACATTTCGAGGGCTTTGAGCATCTATTCATATGCAACAACATTGATCACCAATTCATATGCAACAAGTTGGATCATCAATTTATATGCAACAATATTGATCACAATTCATATGCAACAAGTTGGATCATCAAATCATATGCAACAACATTGATCACCAATTCATATGCAAATAAGATAGGCGTAGATCATACCCAATCCACCATCGTCGTGCCGCTCTCCTTCTGTGCCTTGATCTTCTCATAGTAGCCGTGGAACTTGCTACACGACCCCTTGATCAAGTTCCAACGGTGAGAGAGGGCGCCCTCGTTCCGGTTCATCTCTATGGTGGCGTAATCACCATAGTTCTTCTTCTCGTTGAAACAATCAAGGATGCGCTTGTAATACTTGCCCCCGGTTTGGTTTGCGCCGGTGATGGAGCAAAAGCTCACTTGCTTCCACGCCTCGATGAGGCATTCATACTCCAAGAACCTCCACCTCGGACCACGAGTGTCGGCGGAACGCCTGCGCGTCCTCCTCACGCTCGCGCCGGTCTCGACGTGGATCAGCTCCTCCTGGACTTCCTCCTCACCTTCGTCCTCGTCGGCCTCTTCTTCGTAGTTGTCGACCGGGGGTTCGTAGGCATGGCCGCGTATGATGCCGTTCAGGATCTCCTCGCCGGCAATCTACGCATAAAGTTTCAATCTTTGAGTCGCCGTTGGTGTCTACGATGCACAAAACACATAGAAAGAAAGGAAACACACCTCGTCGTGGCCCATGGACACGCCGGACCCGCTGCCGAACACCTGCTGGGTGCGCCTGCCGTCGCGGGGGAAGAGGTCACGGGGAAGGCCGGTGCCGTCCGTCACGTGGCCCTGGGTGCGGCACAGGTCGGGAGAATCGTCCAGGTCGGGGAAGCGGAAGGCGCCGCTTCCCCGAGCCGTTGAATCCGGCGAGAACGGGGCGCGCTTCCGCAGAGGCCACCGCTTTCGCTGCATCGAGGGCGGCGATGCGGCGCCTCCTGCGGTCGGCCGTGACGAAGGCACGGCGATCCATCTCCATCTTCCAGTCCTCCTGCGACATGGTCGCCGGCTTCTCCTTCAGCGCGACGGTGCGTGTCTTCGGCGGCGCCTTCATCGGCGGCTTCGCTGCCTTCGCCGGAGCCCTTCTCTTCGGTGGAACGGCGTGACGGCGAGGGTTTTTTGGGTTCGACGCTGGATGGGAGATTGAGCGGCTGGCGGGAGAAATGAGCGGCGAAGGGGACGGGGTTTTGGGGGAGAAGCTGTATTTTTTGTTGGTGTGTGGCTGACAGGCGGCTCCCACGCCCAAAATTTTCAGCCTCGCAAGGCGCCGGCGCGCCCGATTCGCGCCGTTGGCGAAGGGGCCGACACGGGGTTTGCCAGGCTTCTATTGGGCTCAAAAAATCGCTGGCGCCGTTTAGGGCGCGCCGGTGCGAGCCCATTTTCGCCCCCAGCCTCCAAAAAACTATCGGGGCCGCTATCGGGGCCGCCGGTGGAGATGCTCTAAGGCCATATACAACCGCTCGTGATTATACTGTAATTATACTATAATCATAGTATGATCATTTTTTTTTGGAATTGTTAATATACTCGCAAAGTATAACTAGATCCAAAGCAAAGAGTTTTTCCTACTTTATTGTTGTGTTTTTATCTAGGAGTTTTTTTAGTTGATGGTTAGATTAATTCATGGACCATCCCCTACTTTTTAGGGAAATTTATTTAAAGGGTTTTATAGAATAAGAATGGATTATGAAATAGGAGAGATTATATATCTATATTAGTATTAGTTCAATACAGGTAGTTATTTGATTGATCTAAGATGAAAAAGAGTACAATTTCTCTTTTTGTGCTTTATTTAGTGTTCAGACCCAAAATGAATGCATCCCGCACTAAGTCATAAAATTCTATAAAAAATAGAGAAAGTTTAAAAAATAAAGAAAAAAAGTGAATGAATAAAAGGTCTAAATCAGGCGAAGCTTCTTTTGGTGCCAGCGAGAAGTAGTAACAAAAACTCCTCCTATATTCAATATCAGCATGGTTTAGGTCTAGGTCATAATGAATTTTCTGATACCTTCCTTCGTCCATAGATCAGCGTTATGCTTCTGTTCTTGAAAAAAAGTGTGTACTAAGGAAAACAAAGGAAACACATATGACATGCCCGCATGGGTAAATCATTATCAGATCAGATGCATATACAAGAACCATGTCAGTGGTGACCTCCCTGCACATCTACACTACTTAAAAAGGAGGAAGGTGTTCCCTATTCTGCCCAGCATCACACTACGACAAGTTTTCGTCGTCCTCATCCTTCTTCGCCCCGCGCGCGCCCGAATGGGCCAAGCGCCCAAGCCCAACGAAATAGCCTCAATTCTACTTTCTCCTGCTGACCGTGAGTCCACCCCCAAACCCTATCCCGCGCCCCCTCTCCATGATAGTGGCGGCGGTAACTGCTTCACCAGTGGTAGGAGATGGCATAACCAGGACGGTCGACGGGGAGGCCGGCGGTACAGCGTCTTCCAAGACCATCCTCCGTCGCCGCCCGACGTCGACCCATTGGCCTCTCCCTCAATCATCTACCTCCCCTGATTCGAGTCCTCCCCTCGACGAACCATGCACTGCGCCGCCGGTCTCCAGCGTCTCCCTCGAGGCGTCGTGCGCCGGCGAGCGTTGTTCCCCTGCGGCCATGCGGTCCACGCCGCCTGCATCGACAACTTACCGCCCCGTCGCGCGTGTACCCTGTAGGGCTCTCAACGCCAGGGTGTTCGCCAACACCTGCATCATTGTTGGGTTCGTCTGGGTATGTACAGAGTTGCATCCCATGGAGGAAGCACCGAAGGTGTTCGACTGTATGCCGCTGACAGATGCTATGTGGAATGTTCTCTGGAGTGCAGTATCCATGAGTTTCGGCGAAGTAGGATCATGTATCCATGAGTTTCTTAGAGTGATCAGCAATGAGAGCAATGAGGTTCGGCCTGACGAGTTCATCTTACGTTTGCAACTTCCAACTACCCTAAATGGTTTAGCTGAGCGGGTTTACTGGTCCGATACAATGCAGGTACACTACACTATTATGAAATCTGGTTTTCTCAAGTAGCTCTTCCTATGCAATTTTATTTGGCTAAGAATGTGTATGGGAATTGGGAGGTGTGGTCACGTTTACTTGGCTAAGAATCTGTTCCATGCTATGACAGAGAAGGGTTTTGTAGCATGGACGCTGAGATTTGTGAGTTTATTCTTCATCTAAACCGACGAAGTAACATCACCACAACTGCAAGTTAAAAATCAGTGAGTAATAATGATTTACAAAATCTAGCATATTTTCTGTTTTGTCACCCAAAACTGCGCCTACTGGATAATTAGCCTTCACTATTTAAGATGAGTTGAATTGGCTTTGTTGCAATACTGCAGTGCAATATATTTATATTTGAGGCCATCTAATGGATTGAACAATATTGTGAAATTGCAGGATGAGCAACAAGAATGGGATCAAAAGGCTGCAGTAGTGCCAACATCGAGTTGTTGAATTGGCGGTCCCAAATTATGTGTTGTGACACGATGAGCTATTTAAAGTAATTCATTGACCACTAAGTCTTAAAATGCTATGATTGATGCAGCTTCATCGATCTTACTTGATAATGGCTACTCTAAATGTCTAACTGAAGTTGTTTTGTGGATATCCATATATGTTTCGCTAATTCACACCTGCTACATGTGTTCCAGATGTATGCCCTTCCTTACGCCAAGGCAAGTGCCTTCGGAGATGGAGCCATTAGAACAACCTAGAGCAGGTAACTCACAAGGCCCCTTGAGCAATTAGCATATGCATACACAAAGCAAGATATTAATTGAAAGGCATAAAAACTAAATATTGGTAGCACTAACTATTACTAATTAACAGAAGTAGTTAATCATTTCAGCCTACTGTGTCTGCTTACGACATCATGTACACCGGCTGAGAGGATGAAAAGATCCCTACCACTACAATTATGATTATATCTTTCTCTGTTCAAAAAAAATTATGTGCCCATCCTTTACAGGGCCCCTCCTATGTGGGTTCTCCATGCCCAAGTCTATCCAGGAAATGTACTATGTTACTATGGTACTGGCGTAGTGCCGACTTGGCAAGGTAATTTATGATCTATGAACCAGTACATATTCTGTGTATTTTGATTGACACATGGTAGCTGAATTAGAATTGGTAATCAGGCTCAGAAAGTATACTGCCAAGTCTCAAAACAGGAAGCATTTCTGAGGGATGAAAGTAATTCATGATGATATCTAGCACTTATGAACTCAGCATAGCCTTTGTTCTAATTTAAACATGGGTACCATTTATTTTCTCAGAAGACTGAACTTATCACTTTAAGATCTATGGATCTATGATCATTACCCAACTTCAGGTCCTTGCTATGTTCGTTTTCAGCTTTGAGAAATAGTTGTTGCTCTATTTGAGCTACTAACTCGAGTCCTTGTTATGTTCGTTTCATGTATTGCTCAACAGATTACTTCTTAATGTTTCATTGCTTAGTGACATGCTCTGTATCTACTTATCTACATTTTAGAATCATTTGTGTGTCCCATTATGCTGACTGATATTTGTTTCCTTAACTACATAATCGAAGTTGGTTTAAATTATTGGCTTGATTACAAAATTTGTGGCGATAGCAGTTGTGTCACCACACACCACTTGTAGATGATTTTCTTTCCCTCAAGAACGGCATCAACAGTGTGCCTGCATGATACCAGAAAAGGTGTTTTCTCTTTGGTGACTTTATAATATGTCAATTAGTTTTCATTTTTGTTCCTGCTCAAGCTACATATGTATGCTGCTCTGACATGAATTGCACATAATTCATTTTCCTGATCCATTTGATGTTGTGTGTGATGCTAATATTGGACCCTTGATCGGCTCATTTCAGATGTGCAAGAGCGCCAACACCATCTGCCTACTCTATGCTACCGATGCCCTTCCAAGCAACTGGAGCATTAAACAGGTATTTCCATGGTTTTCCTGATCGCTTATAATTGGTGACAACGCAGTATGGCTCCAGTTCAAAATGTATCATCCTGGATATGTTCAGATTTTTGTCAGATGTATTAGCAAAATTTAAATGATGGCCACATGGGACAAACCAGCATGAGTTGTTGGATAAATAAGTGGTTCAGTTTCTTCTTTTCCTAATGCAGTTTTGCATGCTGATTATCAGGCCGTGTAGATATAGTGGTGGGAGGACTACTCCCATATATGGGTATTAGACTTTTTCTGGTTAGTATTTTCAGTTGCTCTAGCAAAACTATGCAAGTTTGTTCGGTTGGTGTTTTAGTGGTTGTGCTAATGTAGTATATGCGTATTACCATTTAACTTAATTCTACCTGGAGTTTTGTATACACTGTTGTAGGCTTGCAACTTAGTTGCATCCATTGGGGCAATGAGTCACGCACGCACCGATTGTCACCGCCACGTCTGTCCTCCTGCTGAATGCGTCCTCCCTATCGACGAAGAAGTTGCACAGGTCTAGCGCCACCGGACGCCGATAACAGGCTTACACTGTCGTTCTTGATTCAGGCCTTCGATGTGGAGATGGACAACGCTGGCTTCCGGCCAAACCTGCATCACTGCAACAATTTTCATCCGGTTTTGTTTTGTATTGCAAATTTTCGTATATTGATGACAGAATTTTTTTAGCAATGCATAGTTTGTCCTACAAGCTAATCTTTCTTTTGTGGTGTGACCTCAGATTTTGATCCCTGGAAAGAACAAGATCCAACCATAAATGATTGCTCTGTTGGATCAAGATCATAAAGTAATGTAAATCAATACGCATAGCAAGCTATTTTCTGTGGTGACCCGACATACCACTGCATGGTGTAGTATGCAAGTCTGATATAACACCAATGAAACACAGTTCCACTAGTATTATATCGCTCAGAGTGGTACAACAGAAACATATGCGGGTCCAAGGCATGTCTATAGAATTACAACATTGATTCTATTACATAAGATCAACGACAGCCTCCTACTTTACAATGAGGTAAATCCGCAAATAAACTCCGAAGAACGACTCGTAGACTAGTCTTATTACGAACTCTATTTGTAGAGTATTTAACTAGCTACAGAGGCTATGAATAGATTCTAGCTAAATAGGAGCTAAGTTTAGGAAGCTAGTTCCCTTCTATGGCTAAACTATGTTTTCTCCTCGTTGGATGTGATATCTGACTCCACTGACAGGGTCCCGTCTCTTGAAGTAGTTGTTGACTCCTCGGCCTTTGAGTTGCACTGTAGATCCTCCTTCATGGCCTCCATATCTAAGCAGGGGATTTAAGAGTGGGATGAGTACGAGCGTACTCAACAAGTTCATTATAGGAAAGAGGTGTTTAATGCACTAGCTACGACATTAGACCGGAAAGTCTAATACCAATGCGAGGTTTTCATAATCATTTCTTCAAGAGGTTGCTTTTATTCGGAAGAGCTATGTCCGTCGGCCTTCACCGGTTTACTAGAACTTCATGGAGCTCCTTTCCGACAGCTGTTCGCAGCTCCATATCCCGGAACGGGGAGTGACAGAGTCACGGTTCTTTACACTCTGCAGAGGTGTGTTGCTTTACCCATAAGAGATCTTAACCTTGGTGCCAACCGGGAATGACCCGTCCACACTTCCTATGGTGTGAGGCCCGGTATAAGGTCTAGCCAATCATGTTCCTCCGCTACCTCGAACACCCACCCTTTGTTGCATGCGCCGACCCTGGGTCCACGTCGGTCCCATTATTCCCGTAATTTCGTGGTGGACCCCGACCACGACAACAATGGCCGGGCTCTTACCATACACTCCTACGCCGGTGGCTGCAACCCATCATAGACCGCATTACCGTGGGGAATTAGAATGGGATCCCCACCCTCCGGTTGTTCCGCAAGACACAACCGCTACGGCAAGCAATGCTTTACCGTGGGGAATTAGAATGGGATCCCCACCCTCCGGTTGTTCCGCCGGACACAATCGCTACGGTAAGCGCATCCGTTGATGAACGAGAGGTGGAAACACTTTTGACTACTCCGTCCCACTCCGGATCTTATGGTTAACACGGGTATTACGGCACAAGAATCACTGGCGACATTTGTTGTTTAATCCTAGATGGATATAAACCCGTGCAATGGAACCTCCACCATATCAACACAATCCATGGTTCCATTGCCCACCACATAGTCATATTCATAGTTATGAAAGTAGTGGTTTTGATTTTATGCAATAGTGATAACCATAATACTTTGCAAGTAATTTGATAGAAATACTCAAATGACATGAGCAAGTGATGAACTTGCCTTTCTTGGCTGCAAGATTATGCAGACAAGGTCTTCGATACGCAATAACTCCAAATTCTGAAATAGCATCATCGTCCGGTAAGGACGATGTTTAAAAGATTGGCAAGGATGCAATAATGCATAAGTATGAGATGCAATCGTTCTAAGCGTGACCTAAACCCCGATGATTTAGGATTAGTGAGTTGTAATGATTAGTTCAGGGTGTGTTGCACTTTTAGAGTGATTCACAAACAAGGTTCTTATTAGGATTGAATACTTGGTATCATAAACATGTGCTGGAATATATCATAATAATAGCATTAATAGCACACAACAATAAGGTTTGGTGTAATCCTAACATGTAATAAATAGTGGTTGGTTTTAGTACTATATGTCATGGTTAATGATTGATTATTATATACTTCAAAAGAATAACTTTGGAAGAACATGTTCTTGAATAAAGAACAAGTATGATAATTAAGTTTGTGGGGTTCTATGGTTCTAATTGGTTTCTGAAGTAAGTATTAGATAGATCCCAACAAAGTTGGATTCATCAACACCTAGGGCTTGTAAGGTTAAGATAAGCCTAGGCATCCTAAGCAATTTATTATACATGGTTGTGGTCAAGGTTGATTTATCTTGCTAGTGATAATTGGCTAGGGTTTATAGGTCATTATAAGTAGGGTTGGTGATGATTCTTTCTTTACTTCAAAAGAATAACTTTTGAAGAATATACTTCTTAGGTAATAAGAAGTATATAAATTAGGTTGAGGTTGTTTAGGTTTTCTATTTCATTTCCTAAGTAAAGAATTATTGGATCCTAAATAGGGTGGTTCATAATTATGAAGTACTTGTAAGGTTTAGCGGACTATGGTTATGTGGTGATAATTATTGGGTATAGGTGCTATTGGAGTTCATCACAATGGTGTGATGCTAAGCATGGTTATTTAAGATTGATATCTCTAAGGATAGGATCTAGGGTTTGCATTTGGTTGCCCTACTTAATTATCTAGGTCTGATGAAGATGATCACATATGATGCCAATTAGTAGTGATAGGGTTCCCATATTTTATGTGGATTAGAACTAGCATTTAGTTGCTAGATAGGAATCTATGATTACTAATGAAGTAACATGATCACATGTTCTAACCTAGGGTTTAGGTTAGAAGCAAACTAGGATTCATATGAATTAATGGAGTTAGGGTTTGGTGCATAATTGATTTAGGGTTTTATGGTTCCACATAAAATTATGAGGTTATCACTTGGTTTATAATGAAACTAGGGTTTCCTAATTACCCTATGATTATTGGATTAATAACTTCATTAATAAAGTTGAAGTTATTAATAACTTTGAAACAAAAATAACCTTAAACTTTTCATTTTATTATTTTTAAGGAATTAATAACTAAGGTAATTATTAATTAGGGTTAAATCCTTCTAATAAGGATTTGCCAAATTAACAAATAAAGAAAATTAGTTTTAATGTTTTCTTTATTTGTTTATATTTTTTTTTTGATTTTGAAAGTTTTCCTAATTATTAAATTTTTAATTGAATTTAGAATTAATAAATAAGGCTTAATTCACAAGTATTAAATAATTGATTTTTTATTAAAAATATAAATTTCATTTTATATTTTTATTGGATAGATTTTTCTTTTATAAGAATTTTGATATCTCATTTGTATTTTTCTGACTTATATTGTATTTTCTAAATTCCTTTGAAATCTCTGAAATTTATGGATTTGAATTTAAATGAAACGAATTGCTAAAGTTACCCTGGACAGAGCTACACACAGCCACCGGCCAGTGGGCCATTAGTCCACGTTGGCTGCCACGTGAGCGTGGACTGGTCAAAATCGAGACCATGTCCAGGAGCTCACCGTGGCCGGCAGAATCGGCAATCGCCGATGGTTCAGTGGCGTGCGCGGATGGGAGACTAGGCTAGATAGGTTCGAGGGTGATTAGGGAATCATGTAGGTGGTGGCGCCGCCATTTTTTAGCCGCCGGAGCTCGGCCGATGGTGAGGGCGGCGGTGGTGATTCACGGAGCTAGATGGTGCGGCGAGGCTACGGCGTCTAATCGGACAAAAGAGATGCACTGGAAGGATCACGAGCTCACCAGGATCACAATGGTGTGGTCGGCGAAGCTCGGGGAAGTCCGGCTTGCCGGAATTTGGTGTTGCCGGTGTCGGAGAAGATGAACTCGCCTGCGTTGAATTCGGGCACCTCAGTTCAATTCCTCCCGTGGATTGGGCTTGTCGATGACGGCGGTCATGATGGTATGCTCCGCTTGACTCGGGGTGGCTTCGTTCGCCGGCGGTAATGGAGATTGAGGTGGCCAGGGTTTCGGCATTGGGGAATTTTTTTGGAGCAGAGAGAGAAGAAAGCGAGCTAGGGTTCGTTGGGGGGCTTTATACGACGCCGGGAGTGAGCCTCGTCACCTCGTCGGTCGCGGAGAGGTCGCCAGCGAGAGAGGAGGCCGAGCACGACTTCGTGCTGGCGCTCATGCATACTGGAGAGGATGAGGACGAGTTCCTATCCATTATTTTTAGACGAAGGGGTATTCGGGCTGGTGTTGGGCTTCGTTCATGGGCTGCTGCTGGGCTTCTTCGGCTGGCACGGTCCAGGTAAGGTCCAGGTATACTTTTTCTCCTCTTTTCTGTTTTCTATTTTCTATTTTCTATTTTCTATTTGAATTTGATTTGAATTCAAATTATATTTGCAGGTTTCTTGTTATGTTAACTGAATTAAGATATATTACCATGACTATTACACTATTCTTTATTTTAAACAATTATTTTATATTTGATTATATTTCATTCTTGTGGTTTATTCAAAATAGCAAATAGGTATGAGTTTATATTCTCAATTTTTATTTCCTTTTTCTTGTGAATTAATTCTGTTAAGATTTATGAGAGTTGATAATCGCAACTCAAAGTATTTCAGGGTTATTATTAAGACTTGGTTCCCATTTGAGAAGTGGATGACTTACATATGATTTTATGTGATCACCAACTTATTAAGGTTTAATAGTTTCTATTTTAACCCCCTTCTGAGTTTAACACTATTATTATATTTGAAAGTATCTAAGTAGGGATTGTTTCCATCATGGTTTATCTTGTTTACAAAGATAAATGGTTAATCACTACACATATGGTTTAATTATAGAACTTAGCATTAGATGTTTCTTATGCTTTATAATTGAAACATTGAATTTAATTTAATAAACCATTAGGATTCTAATGATATTTACCGAGTGACAATTGGTTTGAATCTCATTTATGACATGGGTTTATATTATGATCACCATAGTGACACATAAACTAGGGTTGAGATTTAATTATAGGTTGTAGAGATGAGGGGACACCATATTGCATTTGCTAGGGTTTAGTCTCCCCTAACCATGGTAATATGGTTACTTACTTCATATCTTATGTGCTTCTTTAATTAGTGAGGATTTGAGAATTGGTTTTATCTTTTACCAATTAACTT
Source organism: Lolium rigidum (assembly GCF_022539505.1). Lineage (NCBI taxonomy): Eukaryota > Viridiplantae > Streptophyta > Magnoliopsida > Poales > Poaceae > Lolium > Lolium rigidum. Next base: position 126,349,312 of record NC_061510.1, read on the forward strand.
CTATTATTTTATGTGGAAATGGGATATACTTATCCTATTAGGGTTTATTCTCCATACCTCAAGTTCTTAGGGTTTATGATCATCATTTAATTAATAATGATCAAGGTTTGGCTTCCTAAGGATCTTTCATTAAATAGGTTTCTCACTTCCATGATCAAGTGTTGTCTTTATCAACTAGGGTATACCACTTCTATTTTACTTTCTAGGATGGGCTTACTATGGTTGCCTCATTAGTTTATATCCCAGGAGGATGCCTGAGATATTCACTTAGAGTTCTCTCACTGAATGATGATTTGATCATCAAGATATATGGAATAGTTCTCTCCCACAAATTTAAGTGTTGCCTCAACTATCTTGAGTGTAACACCATAGCTTGAGCTCTCTCATATAAGAATGGTTTATTCTAGGATTTAGGGTGTACTCCTAATATCTCCTTAGGTATCTAGGCTAAGACTCCACTTGGCTATCTTGGTTGGATTAGTCCCCTCCTTACTTTATCAGTTCATGGATTTAATCTTATTCCTTTGGTATTGGCTAGCTCACCACTCCCAAATGAAATGGTTTAACTCCTAATACTTTAGTTCAGTGATGTCCTGGATCCTTAAATAGGTAAAGCTAGGTTTAGTATGAATGGTCTCTCTCATTTGGGAATGACTTGAATAATACTCTAGGTTTTCTCTCAAAGATAATGATTTGAATTCATGGATTTATATCCAAGGTTTAACTCAAGTTTTGTTATTGCTTCTTTAATAATTATAGTAGAACTCTCACCTCTCTAGGTTTGATGCTTAACTATTTGGAATAAATAAGAATGTGTATTTCTAGAGTTGATCTCCTTGTCTTGTTTCCAAGATTAAAATAGAATGAATACCATGAGGTTCATGGTAGGATCAAGGATTTGTTTAAGACATGGAAAAGATAAGTGAAGAATGGTTTCTCCATTTATTGTTACTTGATTTCCAAATAGATTGATGTTCTTAGGTTATGGCAAGGAATTCAATGTTATGATCTTTAATAAAATCAAGTAATTGTTCCTTGATTCATATGTTCTTGTGTTGGTTTTAATTCCACTTGATCTAACCCCTTAGATCAATTCATCTCTACCCAAAACAAGGTTTTAGTAAAGTCACATTGAGGTTTATAGCGCTTGACTTGATGTGCTACTTCAATTCCACCAAGGTCAAGTGAAACTTCGACCATCGTGATCGTTTTACTTTAAAGCGCGAAAATTCCCTGCATTTTCTATGCATGAATGCAATGCACACAACTGTTTCCTCTATTTTTGTAACCCCAATACCTGGGATATTACAGTCTCTACCCCTTAAACTAAACTTCGTCCTCGAAGTTTGAACTCTCTTACGTTTCGGAGTGTGAATCTGACTTGTGCAGACTACATCTTTTCTCGAACTCCATGGTAATCTCAATAGGTATAATTGTATATATCCCTTGTCCAGATTCTTCCTGGAATCCATTACTGTTTTACATCAAACAACTATTTCTTCCTTTACTTCCATGATTTCCTCCAATATTATAAGTTTGTTTCCTTTTTCATTGATTATACAATGATTGGGACTTCTTCTTGTCCTGACAGTCTTAATTGAGGAATAATTGGATAACAATCTCCTATTTGATAAAATAGGTCTTTGTTTTTCCCTCACTACCAAGACTGCAATAATGGTACTTGGTAAGGTACTTCACAGGGAAATAATCATGATGGTCTCTTTTACTAAGAAGGTTAGAATCATTTAGCCTATCCAATCATGGTTTATAGGTGATACATAAAACTATTTTGGGTTATTTAGATTCCATGAAAGGAATCATTCAAATAGACTTTAGTTTTGGTATGGTCAATCTACTTCAGTCTTTGGCCTTCTTGAGCTGTATTTAGTCTATGGTGTTTTCTTCGTCCAACATCTTTATGCTTGACTTACTTGAGCTTTCGTACTTCTGAGTAAATACTACTCCCTTTCTCAAGTTATAGTCCACTTCTTACTTCCTCGAGATATAAATCTCGGCTTCTGGTCTGACATTCTTCTGAAAGTATTGTTTAATAATCTTATGAAAATAAGATCAAACTTCCTCTCAGTTCAGACCTTCTTCATCTATCCTGCTCAAAATATTGAGTTATTGTACGTCCAACTCAATCTTTACTCTACCCCTTAGAGTTTTCTTATGGTCTTCAACTCCTTTTCTTCCAACTATTGGACTTATGATTAAAATATTGGTATAGGTCTTGTTTATGATTTATATTCCTCTAAGGTTTTGCGAAGAATCTTTATGGTGTATCCACTCAATTGTGGACATCCAATGTGAATCCTTCAACTTAAATGATTATAGATCTAGCTATTTGGCTGACAAGATTTTTATTTGTTCACAGACTTTTGTTACAACTAATTAAATCGTGGACTATTTGTAATACCAACTGATACCAGCTGTGGTTATTATACCAACTGTGGCTATTTGATATCTAAAAAAATGGATTCTATTATAGGTTCTGATCAACTCGGACGAGACATCTTCTACTTTATCTAGCAAGTATTGATATTATACCAATTGTGGTCTTCTGATATCGACTATGGTCTTCTTATGTCTGCTATGATTTCATATATCACCTTCCTTCATTCAGGGTTTATTTTGCAAGAAAACCACTAGCTGACACTATGATTATAGTATCCTAAGTGATTTCCCATACATTCCCTCTTCTATGTTGACTCGGGATCTGCTTCAGCTTCACCATAATCATTATATTTCTCAACTTCATGCTTCTTATGTACTAAAGTACTCCTCTGTTGAGGTAAAGCATGAGTTTAGGTTGGTACTTCCTTCAGAGTATTGTGGTTGCTTCCCACAACTTTGTTTCCTTTATCTCGATGAACCTTCTTCTTGTCTTCATAATCTTCGAAATCGTCACTTCCTCACACGTTTTCCATTACCCTCTAGATCTATAGCATCAAGTAAGAACTTGATATTGCAACATGCATTTGCATATCGAAGTCAAACTTCATGTATGGATCTAGTCAAACAATGAAAATCCAATAAAATCCAAGAAGATTCAGCTTTGTGCATATACTACACATCATCATAAGCCTGAATATGATAGTTGAGTATGACATCTCTAAACATCAAGCTCTGATGTGTAGTATAGAACACCACATAATATAGGTTTATATCGTGATACTTAGCACGAATACGTGAATTTCTACTATTTGTCTCAACATTTATCTTAATTGCACAATTGCAATGAGATAAACTTGAAACAAAGTGGTTTGGGATGGTTAAGGTTAACCTAATTTTCTTTGGAAGTACTACTTAGCCTTCATTTTATTGAGGACTACATCAATGATATATCTGGTTCTAACATCACTATTCTAGACACATGACTATTGGAATATAGCTCCTATACTTCCAAGTTATTGTATCGTAAGGCTATGGACCTAATGTTCTTGACACAGTTCCCATGGTTTTTGGAACATAATTCTTGCACTATTGTTTAGCACTTGGCTTCTTATTGTACTCCTCCAAAATACTTATAATGTTCTATTCCATCACATAATGATTCTCAGGTGAATCTCATATGATTAGCAACTCTACTATGTAAGTAGACATTTATTATTCTTATCACTCTTCCTTACCTCCCATGATTGACTCATCATAGTCTATACTACATCATATGACTCATAGTTATTACTTGCTATCAATTGTTTCACATGTCTAGATAATTTTACTTACCAATTACTTGTATTGGTTTACACCTTCTAATAGGATATCTTGCTTATCTTTGTCACTTAATATTACTCTTATTACAGGTCTGGATAATTCTTACTTAACTATACATGTGTTGGTACACACCTTCCAATAGGATATCTTCCTTATGGTTGTATCCTCTCTTTGGACTACCATGTATTGTATACCAACTGTGATCTACTCATCTGTTGTTCTAAGGACTTAATTGTGTACTATATGTTTGGGATTAACTAGCTAACTTTACTTTATCTTGGTAAGTTAGGTAAGAAATGCTGACTCAAGTGTGTCAGGATTATTCTCAAGTGAATATCCATCTCGAGTCATAAGAAGTATTTGGTTTACCTAGGACAACATCCTATAGACACTACCAATCCTATAGGTCTCCTTTAAAGGGTTTTAATCCTAGGGTCAAAGCATTTGCTCTGATACCAACTGTGGTGACCCGACATACCACTGCATGGTGTAGTATGCAAGTCTGATATAACACCAATGAAACACAGCTCCACTAGTATTATATCGCTCGAGTGGTACAACAGAAACATATGCGGGTCCAAGGCATGTCTATAGAATTACAACATTGATTCTATTACATAAGATCAGCACAGCCTCCTACTTTACAATGAGGTAAATCTGCAAATAAACTCCAGAAGAACGACTCGTAGACTAGTCTTATTACGAACTCTATTTGTAGAGTATTTAACTAGCTACAGAGGCTATGAATAGATTCTAGCTAAATAGGAGCTAAGTTTAGGAAGCTAGTTCCCTTCTATGGCTAAACTATGTTTTCTCCTCGTTGGATGTGATATCTGACTCCACTGACAGGGTCCCGTCTCTTGAAGTAGTTGTTGACTCCTCGGCCTTTGAGTTGCACTGTAGATCCTCCTTCATGGCCTCCATATCTAAGCGAGGATTTAAGAGTGGGATGAGTACGAGCGTACTCAACAAGTTCATTATAGGAAAGAGGTGTTTAATGCACTAGCTACAGCATTAGACCAGAAAGTCTAATACCAATGCAGGTTTTCATAATCATTTCTTCAAGAGGTTGCTTTTATTCGAAGAGCTATGTCCGTCGACCTTCACCGGTTTACTAGAACTTCATGGAGCTCCTTTCCGGCAGCGTTCGCAGCTCCATATCCCGGAACAAGGGAGTGACAGTCACGGTTCTTTACACTCTGCAGAGGTGTGTTGCTTTACCCATAAGAGATCTTAACCTTGGTGCCAACCGGGAATGACCCGTCCACACTTCCTATGGTGTGAGGCCCGGTATAAGGTCTAGCCAATCATGTTCCTCCGCTACCTCGAACACCCACCCTTTGTTGCATGCGCCGACCCTGGGTCCACGTCGGTCCCATTATTCCCGTAATTTCAGGGTGGACCCCGACCACGACAACAGTAGCTGGGCTCTTACCATACACTCCTACGCCGGTGGCTGCAACCCATCATAGACCGCATTACCGTGGGGAATTAGAATGGGATCCCCACCCTCCGGTTGTTCCGCAAGACACAACCGCTACGGCAAGCAATGCTTTACCGTGGGGAATTAGAATGGGATCCCCACCCTCCGGTTGTTCCGCCATACACAACCGCTACGGTAAGCGCATCCGTTGATGAACGAGAGGTGGAAACACTTTTGACTACTCCGTCCCACTCCGGATCTTATGGTTAACACGGGTATTACGGCACAAGAATCATCGGCGACATTTGTTGTTTAATCCTAGATGGATATAAACCCGTGCAATGGAACCTCCACCATATCAACACAATCCATGGTTCCATTGCCCACCACATAGTCATATTCATAGTTATGAAAGTAGTGGTTTTGATTTTATGCAATAGTGATAACCATAATACTTTGCAAGTAATTTGATAGAAATACTCAAATGACATGAGCAAGTGATGAACTTGCCTTTCTTGGCTGCAAGATTATGCAGACAAGGTCTTCGATACGCAATAACTCCAAATTCTGAAATAGCATCATCGTCCGGTAAGGACGATGTTTAAAAGATTGGCAAGGATGCAATAATGCATAAGTATGAGATGCAATCGTTCTAAGCGTGACCTAAACCCCGATGATTTAGGATTAGTGAGTTGTAATGATTAGTTCAGGGTGTGTTGCACTTTTAGAGTGATTCACAAACAAGGTTCTTATTAGGATTGAATACTTGGTATCATAAACATGTGCTGGAATATATCATAATAATAGCATTAATAGCACACAACAATAAGGTTTGGTGTAATCCTAACATGTAATAAATAGTGGTTGGTTTTAGTACTATATGTCATGGTTAATGATTGATTATTATATACTTCAAAAGAATAACTTTGGAAGAACATGTTCTTGAATAAAGAACAAGTATGATAATTAAGTTTGTGGGGTTCTATGGTTCTAATTGGTTTCTGAAGTAAGTATTAGATAGATCCCAACAAAGTTGGATTCATCAACACCTAGGGCTTGTAAGGTTAAGATAAGCCTAGGCATCCTAAGCAATTTATTATACATGGTTGTGGTCAAGGTTGATTTATCTTGCTAGTGATAATTGGCTAGGGTTTATAGGTCATTATAAGTAGGGTTGGTGATGATTCTTTCTTTACTTCAAAAGAATAACTTTTGAAGAATATACTTCTTAGGTAATAAGAAGTATATAAATTAGGTTGAGGTTGTTTAGGTTTTCTATTTCATTTCCTAAGTAAAGAATTATTGGATCCTAAATAGGGTGGTTCATAATTATGAAGTACTTGTAAGGTTTAGCGGACTATGGTTATGTGGTGATAATTATTGGGTATAGGTGCTATTGGAGTTCATCACAATGGTGTGATGCTAAGCATGGTTATTTAAGATTGATATCTCTAAGGATAGGATCTAGGGTTTGCATTTGGTTGCCCTACTTAATTATCTAGGTCTGATGAAGATGATCACATATGATGCCAATTAGTAGTGATAGGGTTCCCATATTTTATGTGGATTAGAACTAGCATTTAGTTGCTAGATAGGAATCTATGATTACTAATGAAGTAACATGTCACATGTTCTAACCTAGGGTTTAGGTTAGAAGCAAACTAGGATTCATATGAATTAATGGAGTTAGGGTTTGGTGCATAATTGATTTAGGGTTTTATGGTTCCACATAAAATTATGAGGTTATCACTTGGTTTATAATGAAACTAGGGTTTCCTAATTACCCTATGATTATTGGATTAATAACTTCATTAATAAAGTTGAAGTTATTAATAACTTTGAAACAAAAATAACCTTAAACTTTTCATTTTATTATTTTTAAGGAATTAATAACTAAGGTAATTATTAATTAGGGTTAAATCCTTCTAATAAGGATTTGCTAAATTAACAAATAAAGAAAATTAGTTTTAATGTTTTCTTTATTTGTTTATATTTTTTTTTTTTGATTTTGAAAGTTTTCCTAATTATTAAATTTTTAATTGAATTTAGAATTAATAAATAAGGCTTAATTCACAAGTATTAAATAATTGATTTTTTATTAAAAATATAAATTTCATTTTATATTTTTATTGGATAGATTTTTCTTTTATAAGAATTTTGATATCTCATTTGTATTTTTCTGACTTATATTGTATTTTCTAAATTCCTTTGAAATCTCTGAAATTTATGGATTTGAATTTAAATGAAACGAATTGCTAAAGTTACCCGGACAGAGCTACACACAGCCACTGGCCAGTGGGCCATTAGTCCACGTTGGCTGCCACGTGAGCGTGGACTGGTCAAAATCGAGACCATGTCCAGGAGCTCACCGTGGCCGGCAGAAATCGGCAATCGCCGATGGTTCAGGGCGTGCGCGGATGGGAGACTAGGCTAGATAGGTTCAGGGTGATTAGGGAATCATGTAGGTGGTGGCGCCGCCATTTTTTAGCCGCCGGAGCTCGGCCGATGGTGAGGGCGGCGGTGGTGATTCACAGGCTAGATGGTGCGGCGAGGCTACGGCGTCTAATCGGACAAAAGAGATGCACTGGAAGGATCACGAGCTCACCAGGATCACAATGGTGTGGTCGGCGAAGCTCGGGGAAGTCCGGCTTGCCGGAATTTGGTGTTGCCGGTGTCGGAGAAGATGAACTCGCCTGCGTTGAATTCGGGCACCTCGGTTCAATTCCTCCCGTGGATTGGGCTTGTCGATGACGGCGGTCATGATGGTATGCTCCGCTTGACTCGGGGTGGCTTCGTTCGCCGGCGGTAATGGAGATTGAGGTGGCCAGGGTTTCGGCATTGGGGAATTTTTTTGGAGCAGAGAGAGAAGAAAGCGAGCTAGGGTTCGTTGGGGGGCTTTATACGACGCCAGGAGTGAGCCTCGTCACCTCGTCGGTCGCGGAGAGGTCGCCAGCGAGAGAGGAGGCCGAGCACGACTTCGTGCTGGCGCTCATGCATACTGGAGAGGATGAGGACGAGTTCCTATCCATTATTTTTAGACGAAGGGGTATTCGGGCTGGTGTTGGGCTTCGTTCATGGGCTGCTGCTGGGCTTCTTCGGCTGGCACGGTCCAGGTAAGGTCCAGGTATACTTTTTCTCCTCTTTTCTGTTTTCTATTTTCTATTTTCTATTTTCTATTTGAATTTGATTTGAATTCAAATTATATTTGCAGGGTTTCTTGTTATGTTAACTGAATTAAGATATATTACCATGACTATTACACTATTCTTTATTTTAAACAATTATTTTATATTTGATTATATTTCATTCTTGTGGTTTATTCAAAATAGCAAATAGGTATGAGTTTATATTCTCAATTTTTATTTCCTTTTTCTTGTGAATTAATTCTGTTAAGATTTATGAGAGTTGATAATCGCAACTCAAAGTATTTCGGGGTTATTATTAAGACTTGGTTCCCATTTGAGAAGTGGATGACTTACATATGATTTTATGTGATCACCAACTTATTAAGGTTTAATAGTTTCTATTTTACCCCCTTCTGAGTTTAACACTATTATTATATTTGAAAGTATCTAAGTAAGGATTGTTTCCATCATGGTTTATCTTGTTTACAAAGATAAATGGTTAATCACTACACATATGGTTTAATTATAGAACTTAGCATTAGATGTTTCTTATGCTTTATAATTGAAACATTGAATTTAATTTAATAAACCATTAGGATTCTAATGATATTTACCGAGTGACAATTGGTTTGAATCTCATTTATGACATGGGTTTATATTATGATCACCATAGTGACACATAAACTAGGGTTGAGATTTAATTATAGGTTGTAGAGATGAGGGGACACCATATTGCATTTGCTAGGGTTTAGTCTCCCCTAACCATGGTAATATGGTTACTTACTTCATATCTTATGTGCTTCTTTAATTAGTGAGGATTTGAGAATTGGTTTTATCTTTTACCAATTAACTTCTATTATTTTATGTGGAAATGGGATATACTTATCCTATTAGGGTTTATTCTCCATACCTCAAGTTCTTAGGGTTTATGATCATCATTTAATTAATAATGATCAAGGTTTGGCTTCCTAAGGATCTTTCATTAAATAGGTTTCTCACTTCCATGATCAAGTGTTGTCTTTATCAACTAGGGTATACCACTTCTATTTTACTTTCTAGGATGGGCTTACTATGGTTGCCTCATTAGTTTATATCCCAGGAGGATGCCCGAGATATTCACTTAGAGTTCTCTCACTGAATGATGATTTGATCATCAAGATATATGGAATAGTTCTCTCCCACAAATTTAAGTGTTGCCTCAACTATCTTGAGTGTAACACCATAGCTTGAGCTCTCTCATATAAGAATGGTTTATTCTAGGATTTAGGGTGTACTCCTAATATCTCCTTAGGTATCTAGGCTAAGACTCCACTTGGCTATCTTGGTTGGATTAGTCCCCTCCTTACTTTATCAGTTCATGGATTTAATCTTATTCCTTTGGTATTGGCTAGCTCACCACTCCCAAATGAAATGGTTTAACTCCTAATACTTTAGTTCAGTGATGTCCTGGATCCTTAAATAGGTAAAGCTAGGTTTAGTATGAATGGTCTCTCTCATTTGGGAATGACTTGAATAATACTCTAGGTTTTCTCTCAAAGATAATGATTTGAATTCATGGATTTATATCCAAGGTTTAACTCAAGTTTTGTTATTGCTTCTTTAATAATTATAGTAGAACTCTCACCTCTCTAGGTTTGATGCTTAACTATTTGGAATAAATAAGAATGTGTATTTCTAGAGTTGATCTCCTTGTCTTGTTTCCAAGATTAAAATAGAATGAATACCATGAGGTTCATGGTAGGATCAAGGATTTGTTTAAGACATGGAAAAGATAAGTGAAGAATGGTTTCTCCATTTATTGTTACTTGATTTCCAAATAGATTGATGTTCTTAGGTTATGGCAAGGAATTCAATGTTATGATCTTTAATAAAATCAAGTAATTGTTCCTTGATTCATATGTTCTTGTGTTGGTTTTAATTCCACTTGATCTAACCCCTTAGATCAATTCATCTCTACCCAAAACAAGGTTTTAGTAAAGTCACATTGAGGTTTATAGCGCTTGACTTGATGTGCTACTTCAATTCCACCAAGGTCAAGTGAAACTTCGCCATTCGTGGATCTGTTTTACTTTAAAGCGCGAAAATTCCCCAGATTTTCTATGCATGAATGCAATGCACACATCTGTTTCCTCTATTTTTGTAACCCCAATACCTGGGATATTACATTTTCTCCTTTTCTTTTCCATATTGCAATATTCGTACGTATATGTATTTCCACTGTCTAGATAGTTTGCGCTTTTTTCCTTCCATCGTTTGTTCATAGATGATAGTTGTGATTATGAAAGGATATAAAGTTTAATATCCCCATTTTTGAGCTGTTGCAACAACCTGCTTTTTGTAATTCGGTGTTCAATTCATGAATTTGCAAACATAACATGTACCTACAGAAGTAGGGAACACATCATCAGGCTAAGCGCTCTACCTAAATGGAGACCTACCTAAGTGGAGACCGATCTGTAGTTTTGAACCCATTGATTTGTCTCATGAAGAACCCATTGATTTTGTTATACATGACAGGAGACATCAAATTGCTGGATACTTTAATACTCCTTCTGTTCCATTCTATAGTGCCTATTGTTTTTTGGCACGGAAATTAGCGCAAGTGTATTTTTTACACAAGACCCCTAGCTAAACGATTTGAGATCAACGTAAAATTTGGGAAATTCATATATTCCTAACTTACCATAATAAATTAGGGAGCTGGACGATTTGGGAGCTGAACGGGGAGGGGGTAATTGAAAAAAAGCTAAGTTACAACCTTATATTATGAAACAAATGCCAAAAATCTATAGGCACTATAAAAAGGAACGGAGGGAGTAGTTTAATATGTGTGATGCTGCCAACGTTGTACCTATGGAGTCATCTATCTATATATGTGATGTCTTCTAGATAGCCGAATAGAATAGCCGCCTCCCTGTAATCTTCTCTTTTGGTTTGTTGCTTTTGAAAGGTTGGTTGTTCCGGTTCGAAGTGGTACAATTTTTTTTGCGAATATCATACCAGAATGTTTGTTGAATTGGCACGATTTAAATATCAAATTAGTGTATAGCATACCATCAAGAAATCATATCCTATTAAACTAAAAGGCTATACACAAAAAATCGTCATGCCAGTTATGTTGGGCTGGTGTGTACGCTGCAATAGGAGCTTTGCACGCGCTGGCAAAAGGACCACTACTGCCTAAATCACTATACATAACCTTTTTAATTACAATTAAAACGAAAGAAAATACATCAATATTGACGCACCCAAAGCATCTGCAAACCCACCATGTATAGGGCTCAATGTCAGACACGGTGTAGCCGGCGCGGCGAATCGGGCTTGTTGCGTGTCCATCTAGATTGACTGAAGTAAATATTTACATACTTTGAGTTAAAGAGATCTTCGTGCAGTATATCAATTATTGAAGCCTACTATTCATGTATCAATCAAGCTTCGTTAGCTACAATTTCACGAGAAGCTGAACTATGATAATTAGTTAGTCATGCATCTCCGATGATGTACATCAACTATTTACTATGCGCAATTTTTATTGTTTGAGAATTGAGATAAACGGGTAAAACTATCATTCATTGTAATATCTAAAAGTACAATTGTATAAAATCCAGGAGATATTTCTTTTTCTGAAGAATCGTCTAATTTTCCACATTTTCTTTTGTTTGATAGGAGGTTGCGTGATTTGAAGAAATTTTATTGCCTAGCATTTTATTTCTTTCATCGGAATGTTTAATTGACATCCAGATATTTTAGCAATTGTTTCTTTTTTGATTCAATTGAATATTATTTTTGTTCAAAACATGTGGCGTGATAGTAACTTGTTATACAAGTAGGTATGCGTTCTTAAAAAAAACTACAAGTAGGTATGACCAAATTGCACAATATTAGTATTCTACTTCCTTATTTGTGGTAACTCTTATCGATGGTGGTCTGGTGTAGAAAGAGGTCACTATGCACCTGCGACTGGACAAGCAGCCAGGCAAAGAACTTGGTTTTGGACAGCGAACACTCCCAAGACAACGTCAACATGAGATGATATGAGCTAAAAAGATCAGGAAACCCTGCTGGGTTGCCAACTTGCCTTGCCGATGGCGGCTCTCGTACATTAGCTCGGATATCTTCACGTGCATTACTTTTATATATTGTGGCAACTAAAGATACGTTGATCCCCGTGGCAACGCACGGGCATTTGTACTAGTATATTAAAAATGCTAACAACCGAAAAAATCGTTCTTTGCCATGTGTGCAAAGACACGAAAAATACCAAGTGGAACACCACAAAGCTTTTGGCATATCTTGGCACACGTCGAATTGGGCATGCCACAGATCCACACGGCAACAAGACTTTGCCAAGTGTTTTTTTTTCACTGAACTCGGTAAAGTCTTTGCCGTGTGTAATTTATTTTTAGTCGGCTCACAAAACAAATCCCCTTCCTGGCGCTCGCCCGCGCGAGCGAGCGGTTACTCCGCGCGAAGCGCTCGCGCGACGCGCGAATCAATTCCCTTTCCTTTTTTGTCGTTTTCTGTTACCCCGCGCATTAAATTACGTTAATTAATTATAGCAGTAAATTCCGCGCATTTAATTCGTGATTCGTTGTCGCGCATAAATTACGTTAGTTAATTGCGATAGTAAATATTGCGCATTTAATTCGCTGGACCAATTCTATTTCCATTTTTGGAGCGTTTAATCCGCATGTTTAATTTTGTATAGTACTCCGTACTAATTTCGCGCATTTAATTCATGAATTTAGTTTCTATTTTTTGACTGACATCCTTATTTTCCAATTCTCTTTACTCAATTCCCTTTTATCAATTCCCTTTATTTTTTCTATTTTTTCTTTCTACTTTTGTATATAAATTCATGTTATTTGGACTCATTTTTTCAATTCCCTTTTTCGGGCTAGTGGTTTTATAGGGGAAAATAACGGGTGGGGAAACCACTTGCGACTCAAATTAACTACCACTTGCAACTTAAATAAATATTATTTTTTAACTTAGTTAGCTTTTTGGGTCGATAACTTTTCACATTTTAGCATTGATAAATAGCATGCATAAGGTTTGAAAACTTATGAGCTAAAAATATTGCTAAAATATTCAAAATGATATTTAACTTTTGGGATTTGTAACTTTTTCATTCTACCCGCTGATAAATAATGAGAAGTGGGGTTGATAACTTTTGGGCTAAAAAAATCGTCAAAATAGTTGAAATGAAATTAACTTTCCGGGTCGGTAACTTTTCTCATTTTACCGTTGATAAATAGAGAGAATATGGTTGATAACTTTTGAGCCAAAAAAAATTCGCAAATTAATCTAAATGAAATTAAGTTTTCTAGTTGATAATTAATCACATTTAACGTTGATAAATAATGCGAAAAGGGGTTGATAAATTGTAAGATAAATAATCGCTAAAATATTCTGAGTGAAATTAGTTTTTTGGGACGATAAGTTTTCACATTTACCATTGATAAATAATGGCAGAGGGTTTGATAAATTGTGAGCTAAAAAATAGGTAAAATATTCTAATTGAAATTAGGTTTTCATGTCGATAAATTTTCACATTTAGCGTTGATAAATAACGGGACGAGGGGTTGATAAATTGTAAGCTAAAAAAGTTGCTAACATATTCTAAACTAAATTAGCTTGTTAGGTTGATAAGTTTTCACATTTATCATTGATAAATAATGGTAGAGCAGTTGATAAATTGTGAGTTAATTTTTTTTCTCCAAAATATTCTAAATGAAAATAGCTTTTTGGATCGATAACTTTTCACATTTGCCGGTGATAAATAACCGGGAAGGGGGTTGATAAATTGTGAGCTAAAAAATCTCTATAATTTTCTAAATGAAAATAGCCTTTGGGTCGATAAGTTTTCATATTTATCGTTGATAAAGAACGGGACGAGGGGTTGATAAATTGTAAGCTAAAAAAGTTACTAACATATTCTAAATGAAATTAGCTTGTTAGATCGATAAGTTTTCACATTTGCCATTGATAAATAATATGGGTAGAGCGGTTGATAATTTGTGAGTTAATTATTTTCCATAATATTTTAAATAAAAATAGCCTTTTGGATCGATAATTTTTCATATTTGCCGTTGATAAATAACGGGAAGGGGGATTGATAAATAATGGGAAGGCTGGTTGATAAATAACGCAAAGTGGGACTCGCAGTAACTACTTCATTGGATTTTTTTGAGGTTTTTCTAATTTAGAACGCTGTTTACCTTTTTTGCTTTTTACCGGTGTTGTTTATACTACAAAAGTATGTTCGCCCGCGTTTTGACACGAACAAACAGTAGCACAGTTGGTCGGCGCGCGGCCGCGCGGGGGCGAAGCTGTTGGTCGCTGGTTCGAATCCCGGTTCCCCTGTTTATTTTTCGAGCGCGGTCGCTCAAAGACGGAAATGGAAAAGAACGGATCGATCGCGGTTTCCTTTTCGGGAATGTCGGAAATCGATCGCTCCGCGCAAAGAGAGCGGCCGATCGCTAGCTAGGGTCGCCCCTCACAAAAGTGACTTGATCGTTTAGTTGTACTGAAGGAGCTCCTGCCTTTGCCGGGTTTCTCCAATTAACACGTTGCCATGTGTCTTCCCTCTCCCACGGCAGCTGCCTACCACGTTTTTGCCCACTTTGCCGTGTGTAATGATCGGAAATTCCTTCGGATGATTTGCAAAAGGCCATGTATATTGGATGGGAGCTCTAGATCTAGAGATCAGTCGCCTCAGACTTAACAAGTCTAAGTCACTGACATCAGTAGCTTATTAAGCTGTGTACTACTTTAATTTTGCGGCCAGTTTTGTGCGTTCGCATTTTTCACTAGAAAAAATAATCTGTGCAACCATTTAAGATATAAGAAAAATCTTAGTAGCAATTTACGTATAACTGGAAAAAACTCAGTTGCAATCTACATGTAAGTGGAAATTCTTAGTTGTGACGCATGCGTAACTGGAAAAATCTCAATTGCAACCCACATGTACGTGAAAATTCTTAGAGCATCTCCAACCGTTTGGGCTCCCCACGCCCAAATCCGGCGAATTGTCGTCCGGATTGGAGGAAAATTTGGCCTGGGGAGGCCCATCTTCCCAGCCGCGAGCCCAGGATGGATGTAACGGACTTCGGCGAATTCAGACAAAATTGGCGAGTTCGTTCAAACATAAGCGAATTTTAATGATATTTAACATATAGAGGCGAGTTCGTGCATAAATTGTTGGATAAATAGGCACAATTTCCATGATTAATTCCAGAATATAAAACATGATGGCAGCAACTACTAACATGTGAAACTCAAACATACTAGATGCATTAATCAACATGAGTAGCAGCAGCGCAAACGGTAAAGCATCCATCGCTAAACGGATCGAGATATGTCGCACGTACCGATCTGGTGGTGGTGGCGGTGGAGGTGTAGCAGACGATGTCGCAGCAGTAACGTTGTTGATGACAACGTTGTTGACGACGGGTCGAAGTAGACGGCGTTGAAGACGACGGTAGGCAGCACCGCCCGACTTGGACGGAAGGCGACCCGTGATGAAGAGCTTGAGCGATCGCGCGAGCGCTTCCCAAAACCTAATTCGCCCTCTCCCGTACGGGATCGCAAGGACGAGCGGTTCCGGAGACCTGTTCTCCCGTTCGCCGATGCACGTCGGCTCGCGGGATGGAGTAGGCTGCGATGGCGGCTCAGCGCGAGAGAGGTGAAAACCCTAACTCGTGTATTGGATGTGTTTCTCGCGGTAGCCGGGCGAGGAGATTATATAGGCTCGGGAAACCCTAGGCAACGTGGGCGCCCACGTCGCACGTTTCGAGTCGGTTACAGATATCCCACGATCCGGGAGCGACCCGAACCGACTAACTGCGACGCGTCCGTCTAGGACTCTGTTCGTTTTCCTGAGCTGCAAAAAGTAAGGAAAGTCTCGGCTCGAGGCTCAATCCACTCACCACGAGCGCGGCGCGCGTCGTGACGTGTCGTGTCGAGTCGAGACGAGACGAGCGAGCGAGGAGGAGGAGGAGCGCGCGTGTAGCACTCCTATTCTCACTCACTTACTAGTGGTGGAACAACCCACCTTATAAGGTGGTCTAACTTCCTCCCAACTTTCCATGTGGGACTAAACTTCCCACCTCTTGCCACTCCCTAGTGAGGTGCCACCAACTTGGGCTCAAACTCACATGGCTGCCACTATGTGGGCTTTGAGATTTATAGGAAAAACTGAAATCTAATTTGGGCCACTAAAAGTGGGCCCAATATTTCAACAATCCCCCACCGGATCTCAAATCCCCATTTAGAGATTTACCAATACTCGCTTGCTTGTTTATATACCGAGTGTTTCAGCGGAGACCGTTAAGTTGAACTTCCGCCTAGAACCTTAAGCTACATCCACTCACACTTGAACAATGGACTAAGCCTTGAATTGCAAGTTTTGCGTGAACAGGGTTTCACTCAAAGTCATGACCAGTACATGGCTGCCGGTAGCCTACCCCGCGGGTGAAGCATATGCGTCATACTTCGTGGTCTCTTCATGAGTTTACTAGAGATCACCCAAATCTCATAGATTGCGACGTTTAACAATCGGACTCATATAGGTGTGTTATTTCAAGAATGCTCGTAGGACAGCACCTTTGCTAAAATAGCCAACATAAACACATTAAGGCTTGTTGCCAACTCTGCCTTACAGCAATTGAGAGTTGTGCATCTTCACATAGAGAGGGTTACGGAATACTCTCCTCAATTAAACCACTAGTTTGTTCTTCCCAGGTCCTAATTCACGGGATCTCCGATCACAAAGGTTGGGTTACCACTATGGTGTAACATCAACGGGTCTCAAACCCATCTCCCTCGATGCACTTTCTATCACATTACGTGATAGTCCCTTTGTAAAGGGATCTCGCTGAGTTTTTGTCCGTTTGAATATATGTAACAGCTTATTACTCCGGAGTTTCGCAATTTCCTCGACGGACTTCAAACGTCTCTTGACGTGTCTTGATGACTTCGCGTTATCCTTAGAATTGTTCACTTTGACAATTACGGTTTGATTGTCACAATTCAAAAGGATTGCCGGAACAGGTTTTTCAACCACGAGGCAAGTCCATCAAGAGCTCACGCAACCATTCCGATTCAACAGGTGGTTGTGTCTAAAGCGAGTAAGTTCTGCTTCCATAGTTGACCTCGTCAATATGGTTTGCTTGCAAGATCTCCATGACACCGCGCCACCTCCAAAGGTAAATACATACCCACTTGTGGCGTACGGATCAGCTACATCCGAGATCCAATTCGAATCACTATATCCTTCAAGCACAGCTCGGGTGCCCCGAATAGTGAATCCCATAACTCATTGTACCACATAGGTAGCGCATGACCCTATCAAGTGCATGCCAATGATCGAGTACTCGGGTTTGACATGAACCTACTCAACTTGCTAACGAGCAAAAGAGATGTCGGGTCTAGTCGCGCTCGCTAAGTACATGAGTGAGCCAACGATCCGAGAATATCTCAATTGATCTATGGCAATCCTCCGGTTCTTGCGTAGTGTCACACCGGGATCATAAGGTGTTGAAGAAGGCTTGCTATCAATATAGCCGAACCGGCTCAAGATCTTCTCAACATAATGGGATTGCGTTAGAGTAATCCCACTCTCGTTCTTAATCAGCTTGATGTTCGGAATCACATCGGCTTCTCCCGGATCTTTCATATCAAAGCTCTTTGACAAGAAAGACTTGACCTCGTGTATTACTTTCATGTTTGTACCAAAGATCAGAATATCATCCACATACAAACATAGTATAACACCTTCGCCCCCACCATGGCGATAGTAAACGCACTTGTCGACCTCATTGACAACAAAGCCTACGAAGTCAAAGTTCGTCAAACTTCTCATGCCATTGCTTAGGTGCTTGTTTCAGGCCATATAAAGATTTCAGCAACTTGCACACCTTTCTCTCTCGCACCTTTTACTACAAACCCATCAGGCTGATCCATATAGATTTCCTCTTCCAACTCTCCATTAAGGAAAGCTGTCTTTACGTCCATTTGATGAACGGTAAGACCATAGGAGGCAGCCATGGATAGTAGTACTCGAATGGTGGTAAGTCTAGCAACAGGTGAATAGGTGTCGAAGTAATCTTCGCCTTCTCTCTGTGTGTAGCCTTTCGCTACAAGCCGCGCCTTGTACTTTTCAATAGTACCATCGAGTCTTAGCTTCTTCTTGAACACCCATTTGCAGCCTACGGGCTTGCATCCGTGGGTCGTTCTGACAACTCCCAAGTTCCATTAGAAAGAATCGAGTCCATCTCATTATGGACAGCTTGTTTCCAGTCATCTGCATCTGGAGATGCATATGCCTCTGCAATGGACGTGGGAGTATCATCCACAAGGTACACAATGAAATCATCACCAAAGGATTTTTCAATCCTCCGTCTCTTGCTCCGTTTAGGAGCTTCATTGTCATCCTTCTCAATAACAATCTCATGTGATTGTTCAAGATACTCATTAGATGTACTAGATTCAGGAACTATCTCAGTAGAAATTCTAGCAATGCTATGCATATCTTTCATAGGAAACATATTCTCAAAGAATGTTGCATCACGAGATTCCATAATAGTATCAACATGCATATCAGGTACTTCAGATTGAACTACTAAAAATCTATAGCCTACACTCCGCGGAGCATAACCTAGAAAGATACAATCCACTCGTCTTTGGTCCGAGTTTGCGCTTCTTAGTAATTGGAATATTGACTTTCGCCAAACATCCCCATGTGCGCAAATACGAAAGTGATGGTTTTCTCCCAGACCACTCCTCGTAAGGGGTTTTATCTTTATTCTTGTTCGGAACTCTATTCAGGACATGACATGAAGTCAACAAAGCCTCCCCCCACCATGCCTTTGATAAACCAGCAGTGGCTAACATGGAATTCACCAAGTCAGTCAGCGTGCGGTTTTTCCTCTCGGAAACCCCGTTTGATTGGGGCGAATAGGGAGGCGTCCTCTCATGAATAATACCATGTTCCTCACAGAATTCATCAAAGATTTTAGGAAAATACTCGCCACCACGATCCGACCTAAGACGCTTGATCTTTCTCTCTAGTTGATTTTCAACTTCGGCCTTATAAATTTTAAAGTAGTCTAAAGCTTCATCTTTAGTTCGCAACAAATAAACATAGCAAAATCTAGTCGCATCATCAATCAATGTCATGAAATATCTCTTTCCACCTTTTGTCAACACACCATTCATCTCGCATAGATCAGAATGTATGAGTTCTAGAGGTGCCAAGTTTCTCTCCTCGGCCGCCTTGTGAGGCTTCCGAGGTTGCTTTGATTGCACACAACTATGGCACTTAGAACCTTTGGCAATGGTGAAATTCGGAATTAAACTTAAACTGGATAGCCGAGACATTAAACCAAAATTAATGTGACATAAACGAGAATGCCAAACACCGGTATCATCACTAACATTGCCACAAATATGGTTCACGAGACTTATTGCTGAAATCGGAAGCGAAAAGCGGAACAAGCCTCCGCACTCATAGCCTTTACCAATAAATTGTCCAAACTTGGAAACAACTACTTTATTCGACTCTAAAACAACCTTAAACCCATCTCCGCATAGAAGGGAGCCGCTAACGAGATTCTTGTTCATAGTAGGGACATGCTGCACGTTCCTCGGCCGCACGATCTTCCCCGAAGTGAACTTCAGATCTACCGTGCCAACACCACGAACGAAGCATGTGACCCATTCCCCATCAAGACGGAAGAATCCCGGGCGACTCGGTAAGAAGTGAACATGGATATGTCAGCACACACATGAACATTAGCACCTGTATCAATCCACCAACATGGAGATTGAAATACCGAAAGAACAAGTAAAGAGATTACCGTACCCATCAGCATTGCTAGCGGTCACCGTGTTGACTTGCCTCGCCTTTTTCTTGCGGTCTGCCCTCTCCGGACAGTCCTTAGAAAAGTGGCCTCTCCACGGGTAAAGCAGCTCGAGATCTGCTTTGTTTATCATCTTCTTCTTCTTGAAGGTTGTAGTCTTCATAGGCTTATTGAAGGAGGGCTTGTTATTCCCTTTGTTCTTGCTGTAGGGTTTCTTCCGCACCATGTTGGCGCTAGACCGACCCTCTCCTTTCTCGGTATTATCCTTAGCCCGAGCTTTCTCCTCAACGTCAAGAGACGCTATCAGATTTTCAACTGATATCTCCTGTCTCTTGTGTTTGAGAGTTGTGGCAAAGTTCCTCCATGAAGGGGGAAACTTAGCGATGATGCATCCAGCCACAAACTTGTCAGGTAAGGCACACTTAAGGAGTTCAAGCTCTTTCGCAATGCACTGTATCTCATGAGCTTGTTCGACTACAGAACGGTTGTTCACCATCCTGATGTCATGGAAGCTCTCCATGATGTACAGTTTCATCGCTCTGCATCGGTTGCACCGAACTTAGCATTCAGTGCATCCCAGAGCTCTTTACCATCCGTTAAGTGCATGTACACATCACACGTGACGATCAGCAAGAATACTCGGAACGCATCCGACGAAGAGAGTATTGTTTTCCTTGAACTTGTTCTGATCTTGGTCAGATATAGTTCCTTCGAGTAAACCATCGGTAACTTCGAACACTTTCGGATGAGTAAGCCGGAGCATGGCCTTGTACTGCCACCTCTTAAAGTGCACACCGGTAAACTTATCCGGCCTCAGTGCATCGGAAAAACCAGCCATTGTTAACTCAGGAAATTGCCTACAATTAGGTTTTTGGATTGTTGGATAAATAGGCACAATTTCCATGATTAATTCCAGAATATAAAACATGATGGCAGCAACTACTAACATGTGAAACTCAAACATACTAGATGCATTAATCAACATGAGTAGCAAGCAGCGCAAACGGTAAAGCATCCATCGCTAAACAGATCGAGATATGTCGCACGTACCGATCCGGTGGTGGTGGCGGTGGAGGTGTAGCGGACGATGTCGCAGCGAGTAACGTTGTTGATGACAACGTTGTTGACGACGGGTCGAAGTAGACGGCGTTGAAGACGACGGTAGGCAGCACCGCCCGACTTGGACGGAAGGCGACCCGTGATGAAGAGCTTGAGCAGTCGCGCAGAGCGCTTCCCAAAAACCTAATTCGCCCTCTCCCGTACAGGATCGCAAGGACGAGCGGTTCCGGAGACCTGCTCTCCCGTTCGCCGATGCACGTCGGCTCGCGGGATGGAGTAGGCTGCGATGGCGGCTCAAGCAGAGAGAGGTGAAAACCCTAACTCGTGTATTGGATGTGTTTCTGCGGTAGCCGGGCAGGAGATTATATAGGCTCGGGAAACCCTAGGCAACGTGGGCGCCCACGTCGCACGAACGTTTCGAGTCGGTTACAGATAGCCCACGATCCGGGAGCGACCCGAACCGACTAACTGCGACGCGTCCGTCTAGGACTCTGTTCGTTTTCCTGAGCTGCAAAAAGTAAGGAAAGTCTCGGCTCGAGGCTCAATCCACTCACCACGAGCGCGGCGCGCGTCGTGACGTGTCGTGTCGAGTCGAGACGAGACGAGCGAGCGTGTAGCACTCCTATTCTCACTCACTTACTAGTGGTGGAACAACCCACCTTATAAGGTGGTCTAACTTCCTCCCAACTTTCCATGTGGGACTAAACTTCCCACCTCTTGCCACTCCCTAGTGAGTTGCCACCAACTTGGGCTCAAACTCACATGGCTGCCACTATGTGGGCTTTGAGATTTATAGGAAAAACTGAAATCTAATTTGGGCCACTAAAAGTGGGCCCAATATTTCAACATAAATAGGCCGAATTCGTACATATATTTGAATTCGGCGATTGGCAACTAAATAGCGGCCTACTACATGCCGAAATGGCGGTAGAAGGACGTGTAGTCGCCGCCATCGTCGTCGTCGCTCGAGCCGGCGTTGTCCTGGGGCGGCGGAGCCTCGTACCAGCGGCTCGTGCCCTGGCCGGCCGTCGCCGGTGCGTGGCAGCGACGGAAGGTACATGTCGTCGTCGCTGCTCTCCTCGAGCTTCACCACCTCCCTGGGCGCGGCGTTCCTAGCGGCGGATGGTGCGGCGGCGCGAGCGGCGAGTTGACGCGCGGCGGCCAGATCCGCGCAGCCGCCGGCTGCTGCTCCGCCTCCTGGCGCTCCCGGGGCCGCGCCCGGACCAGTCCGGGCGGCGTCGTCCGCGCGCTTCTCCTCCTCCATGTCCTTCGGCGACCTGGCGATCGCCTCCGCCATCGCGGCATCCTCCGCGCGCTTCGCCTCCTCCTCGGCGAGCTGGTTTGCGGCGGCCTCTTTCTTCGTCTTCTTCCGGCCGCTCTGCGGAGCGGAAGGCTGGTCGCGGATGACGAGGGCGCCGCTGCTGCGCCCTCTGGTCGGCGGTGGAGACGCCGGTTCCTTCTTCACGGTCGCCCACTCCTGCTTGACGGTGGCCGGCGTCGACCCGCCGGACCTGGACGCCGACCGCGAGCCAGACGAGGAGGAGGATGACACCATCCTCCTCGGCATCCAGGAACTACCGTGTCGGCGTGACACGGTAGGCGCCACCGGCGGCGGCATCCCCAGGACGGGGGAGTTCCCGTCCTCGATGTGCGCGAGCACATTTTCGAGGGTGCGGTCAGGCGCGCTCCACCATCGGCGGCGGCCGGCGGCGTTATTCTTTGCCGGAGGAGGAGGAGGGCCGTCGTACGCCCGGATTTCGCGTTCATACCTGCGCCGGAAGAACGCGATCCACGATTCGTGGTTGTCGGGGAAGAAACGCGGATCCGCGCGCTGCTCGTCACTGAGAGTGGCGAGCACCTCGTTGATCGCCGCCGCCTGCGCTCAGCCTCCACCCCCCCGGTGCGCGGAAGTC
This sequence comes from Lolium rigidum, assembly GCF_022539505.1. Lineage (NCBI taxonomy): Eukaryota > Viridiplantae > Streptophyta > Magnoliopsida > Poales > Poaceae > Lolium > Lolium rigidum. The sequence continues at coordinate 126,372,413 of NC_061510.1, forward strand.
CGGCGGCGCCGGGTAGCCCGCCGCGTGGAGGAGCCGTCCCTCCCATTGGTGGAGAGAGCGGCGGCCGAAGCCATTCTTGGCCGCACCGTCGTTCGCCATTGCTACCTCTTCGAGTTCGGGGGAAGATTTGGTGGAATGCGAGAGAGAGGAGAGGTGAATGCGGGGCAGACGCGGTAGTTCGGCGATAAATAGAGGTAGGCGCGCATGATACCGAGGCGACGGCATTAACTCGCCGCGTGGAAGCTACGCGGCCGACGAATACTGACCGGCGGCAGGCTTTTACAGCGCGCGGAAGACGATGCAATGAGGACGACGATCGTGGTCTCTCACCGACAAGTTGGGGCCACCAGACACGCGGGAAGTTTCCTCGACGTTTCGCGCGCTTTCGTTTCGTCCGGAGTCCCCGACCGCTCCCCGGGGGGCCAGGGATGGCGTGGGATCGCCGGATGAATTTAGGCCCAAATCCGGACGAAAACGAGGAACCGAGGGCGCGACTGGGCCGAATTACGCCGTCCGGATGGAAAAAACGTCCCTCGGGGGCCTAGTCGGGGAGACGAGTGGAGATGCTCTTAGTTGCAACATATGCGTAACTGGAAAAATCTCAATTGCAACGCTCGTGCAATTGGAAAAAATATCAGTTGCAACCCACATGTAAGTGGAAATTCTTAGTTACGACGCGGGCGTAACTGGAAAAATTCTTAGTTGCAACCCACATGTACGTGGAAATTCTTAGTTGCAACATATGCGCAACTAGAAAAATCTCAGTTGCAACGCTCATGCAATTAAAAAAAACAAAATCAGTTGCAACTCACGTGTAACCGAAAAAACCTCAGTTGCAACCCACGTGTAACTGGAAATATGTCGTTTGCAACACACGCGAAACTGGAATGCGCGGTAAGCGGTTCTATGGGAGAGAGAAAGACGTCTTATAGATAGGAACCGTCACCACGTGCCCACTTCACAAAGCCCGCAAAAAACAAGTCAGCCCGCTTAGACGTCGGGCCAACAACAACACAAACACACACAAACAGCACAAAAGTCAGAGCACAAATTTACAAACACAAAATACGAATCTTCAAGCGCTCGACTTAAACTTATTAAGTATAACGCGCCTGATTTCCAGCAAATCCGATATTGGATATTACATGCCTTTGGAGATATCTTGTCTCATCCGTATGATTTATATACAACGAACATAAAGAACACAATGCTGAAACAAGATACATCCAACGAAGGCTCGGGAAGGCCATGTATGTTGGATATCACATACCCCGGGATATATCCAGCTTCATCCGAATGATTTGTATTCGACCAACACGAAGAACACCGAGTGAGATCTAACAAAGCACATGGCTAAAACTAAACATATCCAACTGTGGCTCGGTAAAGCTAGCATGTATGGATATATCTAGTTTAATCCGTATGATTTGTATTCGACCAACAAAAATAACATGGGAGCGGGGGAGAACACTTTGCCGCAGAGTGGGGTGTGGTTTCTATGTCCGAGAGATGGCTATATATAGGGGCACGAGGGCTAAAAGATGGCGGGAAAGAAATGCCGGTATTTATGCCACCCGATGTTTGTCAAATTTTTTTTTATAAATTTTTCTATAAGTTATAAAGAATCTTCAAATATGAGAAAATTCTATATGAATACCGGTAAATTTCGTTTGGTAGATTTTTTGGTGGTAACCGGAATAACTGATATTCGGCGAGACTCCGGAAATACCTCCCACTAACCATTGATGGCACTGGCACATTGCATGTGAGACGCTTTGAGCTCAATTATGCATGAGAGGAATTTGTTAGGGCTGCTATTGGGGCCGGTCGAGACTACTCGGTTTAGTCCCACCTCGTCTAGGGAAAGAGGCTACAACTAGCTTATAGGGGAATAGGCTACAACCACCTCGCCTATGACAGGAATTTGTGGGCTTTTTGGGTTAGAGTGGGTTCTCACTTGTATCTGGTCCGTATGCGCATAAACATTCGAACCTAGGCCGAGTGCTGGGCTCGCTAACATATGGTATCGCCATTCGCCAACATCGCCATGCCTTGGTGAGTGGCTTCTCAAGGGATGGGATGTGAACCGGTGGAGGCTACTCGGTTTAGTCCCACCTCTCCTAAGGGAAGAGGTTGCGACCTTTCCCTCATCCCTGCAGTCTAGGATTTTGTGATGGAGTGGGCTTTTCTCTTGTAAGTGGGCTGCATGCGCATAAACGCCTGAATCTAGGCTGAGTGCTGGGCTAAGCCTGAGTGTACGCTAACATCTGGTATCAAAGTCAGCATCGCCATGCCTTCCTAGGGGGGGAGGGGGGCTTCCTAAGGGGGATGGGATGTTAGGGCTGCTGTTGCCGCCGGTGGAGGCTACTCAGTTTAGTCCCACCTCGCCTAGCTACGACGAGCATATAAGGGAGAGTTATCCCTCCTCCCTTTCGTCCGGGCTTTACGGATGTAGTTGGCTCTCATTTGTAGTTGGGCCAAATGCACCAAACACCTGGAACGAGTGTGTGGAGCTGGGTCTGTGACGCTGATAATTGGTACCAGAACCAACATCGCCATGCCTGCCTGGGGGCTTCCTAGGGGATGTGATTTTAGGTACCAAGCGGTGCTAGTGACTTTAGTCCCACCTCACTAGCGGGAGGGGCTACGGGCAGCTTCTAAGGGGAAGTAGCCATCCTTCCATTAAACCTGTCTTTTAGGATGAAGAGGGCTCTCCGTTTATGGGCTAAGTCGGATGCACCAAAACGTCTGAAAGATTAGTGTGTGGAGCTGGAGCTGGACCTGGAAGCTGACATTATTCAACTTTGTTTGTCATCTCACATGGACTGTACACACCAATAACCCACCAATACGGTGTTGTTGACTATTGTGTTATTTGAGGTGACTGACTCATGTCGAATTTAATTTATTTAGGCAAGAAGATAACAAGACTTCATTATTTTGAAATATTCAAAGATAGAAAAACACGGCAGCCATCAAAACATGAGGTCCAAACTCAAAGTCACTTGAGATCGCGAACAACGGAACTGAACGCTCACCTAAGCATCGTCACCGCGCTGCTTGACCGCGGAGCTAACCACGTCGCCGAGGCTACACCCGCCTCCGCCGCAGCATACCTCTTTCTCGTCCAACGAACCTCCAACCTCGGTCGATTCAGAATCCACAACAGTCGTCTCCTCAGCCGACGTCCCTGCGTCGTCGTCGTCGTCATGTGCCGGAGCTTCGGCCACCTCCTCCTTCTTCCGCGAGAGACGAAGTATCTGTTCAGCGACGAGACCGAGCTCACTCCTAGAGCTCTTTTCCTTCCCCGCCATGCCAGGTGCCTCGCTCCCCGTGGCCGCGGCCTTGGCCGGAGCGACAGAGTCTCCCTCCGCCGCGTCCACCAAGAACGTGTTCGGATCGAAGGAATCCTGGCCCGACGTGCGTGACGACGACGACGCGTTGCAGTAGCTGACCCCTGCCGCCCGGGCGTAGCACTGCTCCTGCGTCGTCGTCGCCCGGCCGAACGGGGCCGGGACGACGAAGGCTCGGCTGGCGTAGCAGCCGCTGGGAGAGAAGGCGGCTCCAGGGGGTCCGGACGCGAGCGCCGCCATCATCGCCTGAGCGTTTCTTCTCGCCTGGAGCTCCGCCATCAGCGCGTTCCGCTTCACGTACGCCTCGTGCCTCTCCTGCTTCACCCTGCGCGCGACCGCGGCGAGCCTGCAGATTGTCTCGTCGGCGTCGGCGGACACGGCCAGCGTCCTCTGCAGCTCCAGCCTGGTGCGGTAGAGTTTCTCCTGTAAAACGCTGGGATCCTGCAGACAGTATATAGGTTTGTGAAGTTTGCGATAACATGCATAGCTATAGTTTCACACACTTCTATTCTATTTCTACCCCGCGGCCCGTGCTATATATGTGCAGAAGATGAGTGTCTAAGTCCCAGCCGACTGAACAATTAAGTAAATCTTGAGTCGATACTACGAAGTTGCTCATATACTGTATGTATGAAGAATTATACATGGTGATGTAATTTATCAATCCCTTCACATGGTACAAAGAAAATGTACTGTTTGTCCAAGATGTAAATTCATCGCTGGTGAAACATAATAAACTCTCAGTGAGCAGCTGAGTATTAGCAAAACTCGGTGCAAAAAAATGTATACTACTTCTTAACGCAAACGTGTCTAATGATCAGCAGACGATTACAGAGACTGCACTCAGCAGTTCATCGTAGAGATGCAAGCCGGGATCTCGTGAAAAACCCACTTATAGTATAAATTATGATTTCTAGTATCCATGTGATCAATAATAAGTGCTGAGGTTTGAGGGAGTACAAATTTTGGCTCCAAAAATTGAAGTAGAACTTGGCGGGTTACCACAAAAACGCACAAATTGAACTTGAACTAGAGATGCACAGAGCGATGTGTATGTGCACTACTAATCTGCCTGCCAAAACTTCTAGCCGACACAAACAGGCGACGGAGAGGTTTCTCGCCATAGACGGGAAGGAAAAAAAACGCCGTGGCAAAACGGAGGAACACGGATGAACGTGCTAGGTACTGACCTCTTCTTCGTCGTCGTCGGGCGGCGCGGTTTTACCTTTCTCCGCCCTGCTGCTCCCCATGCCGCGACAGACGCTTCCCCTCCTCTCTTTTTTCCTCGGACGATCTTCTACCTGTCTCCTCAGTCCTCAGATGGCACCAGCGAAACGATCTCTTCCTTCCTTTTTGCCGCTGGAAGAATACGGGATTTGGGTTGACATACCAGAAGGAAATGCATATATGTATGGAAACCGCGATTTGCACAAGCAATGCGTATATCATCGGCCTTGATTTGTGTAGGCTCCTTCCATACTTGCAACGCTTGCCTTGGGTTGGTGCTCCCGTCGACGTGGCGGATACTCATTCTCCATCTGGGTGCGCCTCGCATTTATCTCCAGACGAGGTCGTCTCGTCTCCACCTCGATCAGGTCAGGTGGTAGTCGGAAATGTTCTTGTCCCCAGTGGATGATAGAAACGGAGATTCTGCACCCGGAAATTAAGGGATATATATGGCAGCCTTTTAGGCTTTTTATCAGAGCATCTCCAACCCCCAACCGCGTTCTCCAAAAGAATTTGGGACGCATCGGATAAAAAATCATTCCCAGCCGCGCGTCCCAAAGCCCCCTTCCGTCCGACGCGATCCAACATGGTGTCCGGCGTTTCGAGTCCGTCCCCGCTCCACAGGGGACGCTCCGGGCACGCCAGATACAACGAAAAGCGTGGTGGGCTCCCACCTGTCGGCGACTATTTCCATAACCGTTGGTTCGCGCTTTTTATTCCTCGTCGCGCCTTCCCTCCCGCGCCTCCCACCCCTCCGTCGCCGCTCGATTTGCCGGCCGTTTCGACGGCTAATCTCTTCTGAGTCGGCACCGTCGTCGCGGCTGACTCTCTCGCCGGCCTTTTCGTCGCCGCCGCTTCGCTAGCGCGTCCCAGAACGCGGCGTAAAATTTGCCCCACCTCCACACACATAAGGTGTTTGACGACTTGTCAGGTAGGTGCGATAGGCCGCTGTTCGTTGCCTCGTCTGCCGCGACTGAATTTTATACATTAGTTTTGCTTCAGACATGGATAGCGACGACGAGATGCTTGTCCGACTGCTGGAGGACGAGCAAACCTTCGACGACGACATCCGGGAGCATTTGCTGATCATTGCGTCCCTCCAGGACATGCTTGACACCGAGGCGGAGATGCGAAAGAGGCCGCGTCGCGGAGTATCAAGGCCGTATAGAAAGAGATCGAAGCCCCGGCAAATGATGGAGGGGCATACCATGTTGCACAACGACTACTTCACAGATGACGCAACACATGCCGACGATTTTCGGCACCGGTATAGGATGAGCAAGGGTTTGTTCATGAATATCCTCCACGGCGTTCGAGAGTTCGACACCTACTTCAAGCTGAAGCATGACGTTGTAGGCGTTGCCGGGTTGCCGTCGATTCAGAAGTGCACCACCGTCATGAGGCTGATACATATGACGACTACCTTCGCATGAGTGAGTCTACTTCCAGTGAGTGCATGTACAAGTTTTGCCGAGCTGTAGTGGCAAAGTTTGGCAAATACTACTTGAGAGGTCTGCAAGAATCATGGCACACAAAATGCTGCCAGAGGATTCCCTGGAATGCTTGGAAGCATCGATTGCATGCACTGGTCATGGAAGAACTGCCCGTTTACCTGGCAAGGTATATACAAAGGGCGTCATGGATATTGCAGTGTGGTGCTTGTTGTGGCAGATTATGACATGTGGATTTGGCATTCTTTCTTTGGCATGGTGGGATCACACAATGACATCAACGTGTTGCAGCAGTCTCCGGTGTTCAGCAAACTAGTGGAAGGTCATGCTCCATGCAACTATGAGATCAATGGCCACCAATATACCAAATGCTATTATCTAGCCGATGGTATATATCCAAAATGGGCAACTTTTGTCAAAACAATCTTGGTTCCATCAGTTCAGAAGAATTGCCACTTTGCTTCGCGACGGGAGGCTTATAGGAAGGATGTTGAGCGGGCATTTGGTGTGCTTCAAGCTCAATTTGCAATTGTCCGGTACCCTGCTCTAAGCTGGTCTCACGACCAAACGTGGGAGATGATGCATGCTTGTGTGATCATGCACAACATGATCATCGAGGATGACCGCAAGAATCATGTTAGGAGACATGTTGGTCCCTATGAGTGTCATGAGTTGCCTCGCATATTTTGCTGATTTCCTCACCATGCACGTTAAGATCCGTGACAACAATGTTCACGAGCAACTTCAAAATAATCTCGTTGAGCATATGTGGAAGATCAAAGGATTATCAGCAAATGCTGCAGCGCCTTCATCTAACCTCGTTTATTACATTTATTTAGTTGTTTTATTATTTGTTGCATTTTAATTTGAAAATAATTTTGGCAAACATATTTATTTGTATGCTATATTTAATAAATGGTTGTGTTTTCGAAAATCCTATAAAAAAAATTGGGGACGGCGTTTGGAGGACGTGGCTGGGAGCGACGTCCCGAAACACGGCACGAACAAAACACGTCCTGAAACGCTTGATCTAGCGCCGTTTAGGGGACGCTTTGGGGGTGCGGCTGGAGATACTGTCACATCGGGATTTCGAAGTTACCATCTAGCAATAGACTGCGAAACAAATTTGATGGATTAGAAGGCTTGGGAAGCCAAATACTACCAGGATCGATTGATCTCTACGCACACACAATCACCATAACGATTGCCATCCACATTTCTTGTCTTGGCTGCCCTACGACCAGAAACATTTGCAAGCACCTGCAACATCTCGCTGGTGCACGTTAATCTAACAACAATGCGGTAAGACGGCAAGGGATCTTGCCATCTTCACAACATCTGGGCCATGTTACAGTTCGCTACTCTACCCTACTGTCTTTCACTGATCTTAGTGATTGACTGGCATGAGAGGACTTCTTGGAGCACAACGTGTCCTTTGATCCGAGTATTGCTTGCCCTTGTCCGGTTCGCTCAGCTTGTTCTCTGCTTTGAATTTCGCCACTAGGTCTGGCACCGACGGTCTCAGCTCCTCGATTGATTTGAAGCTGTATGCACCGGTCGGTGGCTCCCGATGATGAACTGGACTATTAACCTGTTATACAAGGAGATTGGAAGTGTTAAGCATGTCCCTGAGGTACATTCGGAGCAAGAATATATGGTTCACTTTAAAATTGCATCATCAACGGTAGTCTTTATACCAATTTACTGCAATGAACTCAACAAAGTTCAACTATCTAGCTAAACTTGACCAACAAATAACCATTTTGTGTATTCAAAGGTTACTTGTTTCTCGATTCTAGTTTAAATTAACGCAATGTGGATAGGAACATAAGAGCTTACCGAGTAATCCTTTTCAATACAGTCACTTGTAATGCTTCTTATAGATTCTGTGCCTTGAGTGTGTTCTTCATTCAGCAATCCCAAATGATTCGAGAGAGAGGTGGTTACAGTTTCCATTGTCTTTCTAGTTTCATGATCCAGTAAGTGGGAATCTGGCAATGGTAATGGACAATGTAAGGAAAGCACAACCTTTGGAGGAAAAAATATGTAATAATCCAAGCAAATCTGGCAATGGTAGTAGATATGTTACTCTTTGAAGCGCCTAAAATATCAGATGTCATGGCATGAAACCCTGCATCGTTCTGTGCAGAAAGAAGCAGAATCTCCTGGATAATACTGTCATTTTCGCTTCTTCTCTCTCTGCATGCAAAAAAATCATAAGAAAAACTGGAAAGACGCTACACTGCAAGGTTTATAACAATGTAGCCCAGAATGGCCACTTTTGTGAAAATGAATACAACTTACCCTATAAAATCATGAGCCTCCAAAACCGAGCTCTTATTTAGATGTTCTAAAGATGACTGTGTATGTGACCAGTAAGAAACAGAATGGTTGCTTCTCTCCAAGCTGCAATCAGCAAAGTTTGTTCAGCATAAACAAATCCTGCATTCCAAAAGACTTGAAGGGAGAATAAGTAATTCATATTGCACATAATTTTAGTTAGGCAAGTGAGATCGGTACCATAGCTGCAAGACATCTCCCATTTGATCTTTGGTGTTGGCATGTGATGACTTAACCTCTTGGAACTGTTTCTCTATCTTTCCAGCACAGGATGTAGCTTCCTTTATGCCATTACCTGAAACGTGTTGTAGGTTGGACATTTCCAATATCATGTGTTTCTGCTCTTCGCTATATTTCTCATTCAGTTGCCCGACATATTCTGAAACCTGCCAAAAGAGAGACCAGTTATTGCCCAAGTCATACAAAGAGGCTTGTCTTTTTTGCAATTAAACAATAGCTAAGCTGACCATTGTCGTTTTTCTGGCTGTCAAGCCAGCTAAAATTCCAGCGATCTTGTTATGAGCAGCTTGCTCTTCTTGAATAGCAAGTTCCTATTTAAAAGAAGGATGTTACCAATGAGTATGTCAGTATATGAACTGTATATGTACCAAAACCGACCAACCTTAAAAACCTTCTCAAATTCAACAAGCTGAGAGGAGCTTCCTCTTTGACTTTGCTCCATAAGTTCCATGATCCTAGATGCCTGTGTGCTGATATCGTTAAAGAAATCAATTGATGTCTTCGACATGGCTTGTGCTGAGGTAAGACTCTTTTGCAACCCCTACCAAAAAAATTTAAGAATGAGTTGCGGCACGTGACATAATGTATGCTACAGAGGCAGATGTTAACAGAAGCGAGGGTCGATTAGACATACTACTTCTTGCTGTTTAGCGGAAAAGGCTAGTAGTTCCTTGAGTTCAGAAATGGATTTTAGAACTTCAGTCTGTACTTGTTCAGCCTCCGAAACCATCACTGCTAGAAACTGTTAATAAATAGGCATTGATTAGATTTTGTAATGTGGCTCATTAATTTTAATCAGATAAATTAAAAGTGATAGTTTTATTCTTACATTGCCAACAGCTATTGCATGTGAAGATATATTCAGCTCCATTTGCTCAGAGTCTGTGATGGATCGCAGCTTCAGAGTTTTGGCAAGCTCGTTCATGCATTGCAAACCAGAGGCATGCATATCTTTTGCATTTGCGATTCTTCTCTCCATATGGTTCGCTAACTGGAAGAAGTGACATAATGCAGTTAAATTAGTGTATGGGGATAATCATGTTGATCTTGAACTGTATATAAATATAAGTAATTTAGTAATAGTACCTCAGATTTAGCTGAAAAGTATGAATTCATTTGTTCATTCATAGACTCCAAAAATTGGCGTTGCTCACAAATAGATCCAACAACTGTGTTATGAAGAAGTCCAAGACTCTGATCCATTTGAGACCGAAAATTGAATAATAACCCTCTATTTTCAGATTCAGTTTTCGATCGCCTTTCTATATGTCAAAACACCAAGGATAGTCAGTGCAAGAAAGCAGCAATCTGGATTAAACTGAGGGTGAAGAACTAGCTTTTTACCTAGTTTATTCTGAAGATCAGCGATATCTCCACATGCACTCTTGAAGGAGCCGCACATACCCTTTGCACGTTCAAGAATTTGGTGCTCTATACAATATCATGAAAAAGTACCAAACATCAGAAGGTGATCCAAGATTTATGCTTCCTACATCTATTAAGCTTTTTAAGCTAGAAATTTGCATATTTACTTAAGGTTTAAAACAATTACCGGCACATAGTAAATTTGAGATTATGTATTCCTTTTCCTTTATAGACATTTCAGCTCTAGAATGAGCTTCCTGAAGATCCAGAAATTCCTCCTTGCCACTTTCAGTCTTCATCTAAATAGTCAGATGTAGAAAATATGAAGATCTAAAAGCCTAACAAATTAGAAGGAGGTTTTCGCATAGTAAAAACAATGCCAGCCAAACTGTGGTACCTTTAACTCTGTATTCTGAATTTCCAAATTCATCCTGCACTCCTGTTCTGCTAGGTACAGTTTTTTGTATTTTTCGAGCTCCTGCCAGACCACCAAAGGTGCAAGTCAGTTCAGTCCTGAACTAGTAAACCAATTAATACATGAAAACTTGAATTAGGTAAAATTATACTTTGTTCTGCTTCTTCAGACTAAACTCCAAACAGTCCACTTTTTCCCTCATTGCCTGCAACACATGTTAAAAATAGTAAGATAACATTCGATATCTTGCACAGAGGTTCTACAAAACTATATTTAATATAATCTGAAGTCTTGTATGTGTTAACAGTATTAGTCATATGTATACTTTTTTTTTGAGGGAAAGTCATATGTATACTTGTACATCTAGAGTTTAGCCCATAACATAGTAAAGCCCATGAGACCCATATAACCTAGCACATATCTCTCTCTAAGTGCCGTAGAGAAAATTGATTGGGTTATTTTGGAAACAGTATATACCTTTTTCTCTGCCTTTTCTAGAACAAACCTTTCACGAGGGATATAAATTCCATTCTTTTCCCTTGCGGCTTTCACATCTGAAAATTTACTTGTGACTTGTGAACCATATAATAATGTTAGGAATAAAATAGAGGATTGAAAAGAACCTTGTTTCATTTTTTCCATTTCTTGATAAAGATCTTTGAGCATAACAGACTTGCAGATTGTTGGGTTTACCTAAAGCATTAGTTAAGTTTGAGACAAGGATATCAACTAAGCCAGAAGACCAGGAATGAATAGAAGTAGGAAACTAGTACCTCTGGTTTGTTTCTTATACTTTTAGCACGATAAGCATAATCAAGTGTAACTAGAGTTTCTTCCAGGCAATGGACAGCTGGAGTTACTGTTGCTATGATGCAAGTTTTGGCTTTTCCACCCAAGGATTCTCTTAGCAGTCTCGTGAGCTTACTGTCCCTGGTAAAGTTCAAAATAAATAACAATGAATAAGTTATGTGCCAGCTTTCTGATGTATTATGAGAAATGCCTGGTACCTGTATGGTACATGAACTGAATGCTCCTCAAGTGCAGTGATGACACGACCCAGTGTCAATAAGCTCTTATTCAGCTCTCCAGCTTCTCTCGCTCTAACCTATCAGCATGCTATAAATCATGACTTCGAAATATATTGGCATGTAAAAAGAACTGACATTATAAGGTAGCGCCATCCTAAGATCAAATGTACTACCTAATAACAATCAGTTAGGACAACATACGACACAATCAAAACTTCCATTGTAACTTTCCAAGAACTAGTGTTTTCTTTTTGCTGCGAAGATAATACTGCAGAGGACAGGATGATTATCTGTAGGACCTGCAATATTCCTAAACTGCATTCGATTTAACTATTTAAATGTGGCAGAAAAATATATAATTTTATGATCTTCCAGCATGTACATTACAAGTTAGACCAATAGAAAATATGGACAGATCGACTAAACCCTAGGAGACCAAAATGATGGAATATGGCAAACAGATACTGCAATAACTTGTCAGCTTGCAAGAGAACCAAGTACCTCTTTTGCACCTGATCGAGCTATACTCTCTGATCCTGCCAAGTCTACAAGGTCCAACCTCCCACACCTCATGAGTTCCTGATTCCCTACTGTTGTTACATTGACATGGATGTATATTGAAAAGACAGAATGTGATCGGCTGCAAGTACATGATGCAAAATGCTCAGTATCCAACACGCCCCTGTTTGGCACCCATAAAAAAGAATTGAAATGGTCATTGACCTGCTTTGCTTATTCAGCGCAGTGCCGGCAGTGCGTCTCCTAGCTGATCCTTGTTCCAAAAGCCTATATATCTGACCGGGACTGTAGACATCAATCTCTTCAAGGCCTCTTATGACCGCCCCGCCCTTGCCATCTTCCATAAGAGATACAGTAGACCTTTTTTGTCTATCTTCAGGGAACCTGCTTTGGTCCTCTGAAGCCAACAGATCTGTTAATTCTTCGTTATAGAGCTCCAGGAAGGTTACCTTCACCCTATAGTCAGTCTTCCGTGCTTCCAATATATCGAAGATATGACGCACTGCTCTTGGCATGACACCAGCAGTAGCTGGCAGCTCACCCACCTAAAAAGCATACGAGGTAAATTATTCAGTTGCCGCATGTAACTTTTTAAGCAACTTTATTTTATCGTACCTGCTGCATTATCTCCCCCTCCATGGTATAAGTTTTTCCGGTTCCAGTTTGCCCAAAGGCAAAGACAGTACAATTATAGCCTTCAAGGACATCGTCGACGATAGGTGCAACAGCATGATCGTATATCGCTCTCTGCTGGGATTTTGGGCCAAACACCTGGCATCAAACAGTAACCATATGTTAATGAAAATTTATGCGAGTCAAGTTTAATCATGAATTTGGCATTTATGCAATGATCATATTACAGATATTCTGATCCTTTAGAATTAACCTCAACCAAATGATCGCAGCTGTTTTGACGGTACAAGCATGCAAAAAAATCGATACATGATAAGCAGAAAGCGCAGAGATCGCTAGTGGCTTTACCTTGTCAAAGGTGAATGTTTTGTCGGCTTGCTTGAATAGGCTGTTCAGAACTGTCACCTCCCTCTTCATGTCGTTGCAAGAGACGGCGCTCTGCACATTCGCTCTCTGCTCCTCCTCGTTTAGTGGCCTAAACCGTGCACCGGTCACAAAAACGCATCAGCATGAAGCATCTCTTAGTCTTTGGGAACGTGAACTAGCACCCACAGCAATTTGCTCTAAGTTTCAGTAGTCAATAATAACAGTTGGCAATCCCAGATAAAAAAAAGCTAGTATTTCCACTGACTGATTAACCTACTATCCACCTTACTCGTACAGTGTACTTGGTAAATCAACGCGTGGCTTACAAACTGGGTGGGGCCAAAGCGTAAGCACCTCACCTGCACCGGAGCACGACCTGCACGTTCTCCTCGCGGTCTCTGTCGCTCCCGCCGTTGACGCCGACGGCGCCTACCCCGCTGCGGCGCACGGAGCTGTGCGAGCCCGCTTCCGCCCACCGCAGCTCCCGGCGCTCGGGGCGTGGCGTGAGGAAGGGGGTCGGCGCCGGGCCCACCCAGGACCTCCGGCTGGGGTTCGGAGTCTGCGCCATGCCGCCGGCGCCACCTAGAACTACCCCGGCGCTCGGATTTGGGGGAATCGCGTGGTTTCTGCAGGATTTGGCTCGGCGATTTGGGAGAATGGCGAGAGGGGCAGAGGGAGAAATTTGAAATGCTGAGTGAACTCGGCGTGGGGCGGTCCTAATGTCCTATAGACCTGGTCGGTGTGTACCGTTTAGACTGCAACTAGAGTTCCTAGTCTTCAGGAGGGTGATCCACTCGCTTCGCATGCGTCTGCCCACGCCCCTGCAAGCCACGATTGTCTCCATCCATGAACTTACAGCATCTCCACTCGTTTGGCCTTCCCATACCGAAATTTGGGGTAAATTTCGTCCGGATTTGACGTAAAATTGGCGTGTGGAGGGAGGATCAGTTTCCCAGCCGCGATCTCAGGCAAAGACGCCGAGCTAATTCCGAAAAACGAAAGCTTGACGAAATACGGCTAAAAACGATTGAATTTATACTAAATTTAATGATATATATATAGAGAGCGAAGTTCATACATAGAGCCTGGCGGTAGAACCGTGTAGTCATTGTCGCCGTCGCCGCCATCATCGTCGGAGCCGTCGTCGTCGAAACGCGACGGCGGCACCGCCGCCTGGCTGCTGGTGCCCTGGCCGGGGTCTCCCCACCGGCCACCGTTGCGCGGCGGGGACGGCGACGGCTTGTACCACTCGTCGTAGGAGGCGGACTCCTCGAGGTCGATGACGGGGACGGGGCACCAGATGGAGGAGGAGTCGCAGGCCAGCGGTAGCGAGCGGCCTGCTCGAGGAGCCGAGCCTGCCGCTCCGCCTCCTCCTTCTCCCACTGCTCCCTCGACCAGGCGCAGGCCTGGTCGAGGGGCATGGCGTTGTCGGCGGGGACGAGGTCCTGGAGGGACCTCGCCATGACGGCCTCGAGGATTGCGGCATCCTCGGCGTCGTTGACCTCCTCCACCTTCACCTTCGCCGGCTTGCGCTTCCGCTCGTCGGAGGTGCCTGGTTCACGCTTGGGGCGAACCAGGCGGAGGTGGCCGCGTGGCGTCGACGTCTCGCGGATGACGATCCCGCCGCCGCTGCGCGCACGGTTGCTCGGCGGGGAAGGCCGCTCCATTTTCACCGGCGCCCATGATGGCGCCGACCTGGAGATCGGCGTCGACCTCGACGCCGAACCGTACGACGACGAGCTGGCAGCCATGCGCCGTGGCTGCCAACTGCTTCCCCAGCGGTGGCTCGCCGATGCCCTCGACAGCGGGGGCATCGTCAGAACGGGATAATTGCCGCCCTCGATGTGTTCGAGGACAGCCTCGAGCGTCCGACCCGGCGCGCTCCACCAACGCCGGCGCCCCACGGCGTTGTTGCGCGGAGGCGGAGGCGGCGGACCGTCGTAGGAGGCGAGCTCCCGCTCCCACCGCCGCAGGAAGAACGAGTTCCACGCCGTGTAGTTGTCGGGGTGGAACTGTGGCTCGGCGCGGTCCTGGTCCGACAAGGTCAGTCGGACCTCCTCGATGGCGACGTCGAGGGCGTGTCCCTGGGGCGGCGGCGGGATTGGCACGCCGTCCGCACTTAGCCGCCACCCGCCGCCGGGAGGCCTCGTGTCCGGCGGGCAGGGGTACCTCGCCTGGTGGAGGAGGTGCCCCTGCCACGCGTGGAGCGACCGGCGAGGAAAGCCGTTGTTGGCCGCGCTGTCTTCCTCGTTGAACGCCATGGATCTCGTCGAGGGGAGAGTGGTGCTACGCGTCGCGGCGAGCGGGGTATTTAGGCGGGGCTGGAGCCGGCGATTTAATGCCGCGTGGAATGCGACGCGTCCGCGGCGAGCTGACCGGCGGCAGCCTTTACTGCGCGCGGAAGACGATGTGTGTGCCGCTGACCGGCCGGTTCCACCTCTGCGGCGAAGCCAAGGCGAAAGTGCGGGAGAGATTTCTCGGCGTTTCGCGCGCTTTTGCTTCGTCCGGAGTCCCCAAGCGTGCCTCGGGGGATCGGGGATGGCGTGGGCTCGCCGGATGGATGAAGGGCCAAATCCGGACGAAATCGAAGAACCGGGGGCGCGACTGGAAGACGAGTGGGGATGCTCTTAAACAGTGTCTCGGCAGTTCAATACAACAACTTGATTCGCCTTCTTGGTATCTGAGCTTAGGCTCAAAACAATGGCTGGAACATCGTCCTTGACGACGGCCCCAAACCCTCCTCTCTCTACTGTCCCTCCTATTAACCCCGTCGATGAATCCCTCCTCACTCCCCTCCTCCACCGCAGCCGCAATACCATGCCACGCGCACCTCCTACCCCAATTTCTGAAGCTTTCCCTGCCGCCCAATCCTCCGACTCCCTTTCCGTTGCCACCACCGCCGGCGCCCTCGCTGGTTATATCCCTATAACCTACCCCTACCTCCCTCCACCACCATCTCACCCTCTCCTTAGCATCCACATCTCCAACTACATCAACTTCAAGGTCACCACCACCGGCACTAACTATAACAAATGGCGCCACACCATCACGTCCCTCCTCACCATGTACAAGGCCATCGACCACATCACCGAAGGAGCAGCTCCCGCGGACCCCGACGACTCTTGGCAAGCCGTCGATCTTCACATCTCCCTATGGTTCCTCTCGACCCTGAGCGATGATCTCCACCGCCTTGTTCAGGGCGCCGACGGTCGCGCGTGCACGACCTGGCTGGGACTCCAACGGCTCTTCCTCGATCAGAGCACCTCGCGCTACATCTACCTCAGCAAAGCCTTCCATAGCTGTCCTCGCGGCGATCTTTCCATCTCTGACTATGCCAGTAACCTGCAGGGCCTCGCTGATGACTTGGCCACGATCAGCAGCCCCGTCTCAGATCACGATCTGACGGGCGCCTTCATCGACGGCCTCGGGAAGCGCTTCAAGATGCAAGGGGAGATCCTCAAGAACGCCGATCCGCTCCCTTCCTTCGCCATCGCCTGCGCACGTCTGCAGCACGCCAAGCTCTCCGACGACATCGACCACAAATAGGACGCTCCTCAGATCATGGTGGCCCACGGTGGCGGCGGGCAGGCCAATGCCAGATCCAGCCAGCCCGCCTCTGGTGGTGGACAACCCCGTCCGTTTGGCGTCAGCCCAAACTACAAGGGCAAGAACCCCATCCCCGGGTTCGTTCACCAATTATTTAATACATTGCGATTTATGGACTTCCCCCATTATTAGTTTCTCTGGCTACAAATACTACCTCGTAATTTTAGATGATTTCTCACATTTCTCTTGGGTTTTTTCCATTACGAAACAAATCTGACACATGCACCACGTTACAACGATTTTTCGCGTTCATTCAAACCCAATTTAACACCACTATTCGTTGTATGCAAAGTGATAATGGTGGCGAATTTCTCACTCATGAACTTCGCCATTTCTTCTCTACTCACGGCATCACACTTCGCCTGTCCTGTCCCTACACCTCACCTCAAAATGGCCATGCCGAACGTCTCATCCGCACAACCAATGACATAGTCTGCACATTGCATTTTCAAGCCACCCTTCCACCTGCACTTTGGGTCGAAGCCCTCTACATAGCCAACCATCTTCTCAATCTACGTCCATCTCGCGCAATCAACAACCTCACCCCACATTTCCTCCTCTACGGCACACAACCCACCTACGATCACTTACGCACGTTTGGTTGCTTGTGCTTTCCTAACACCCAATCTACCGCCCCACACAAAGTCTCACCACGGTCCACTCCATGTGTATTCATAGGCTATCCTCGTGAACAAAAGGGCTACAGGTGTCTCGACCTTTCCTCACGAAAAGTTCACATCTCACGGCACGTTATTTTTAACGAGGCAATTTTTCCATATGCCAAACCCACATCAGAGGCCACACCCCCTCCGCCCGCACCGGATCCAACCGAATCAGCCCTGATCCGCCCCGAGATCCATCCCCAATCATTGCCACCGCTCCTGCCCATCCCGACAACCTCGGATCGCCGAACAGCCAATCCCATCCCGCCACCCCTTCTACCTGGCCCACCACCCACGCCTGCCGCGCCCACCTGCCACACGCCCGCCCCGCCCGAATCTTCCTCGCCTGCCGTGCCGCCCAGCTCCACTCCTGTCGCAAGCCCCACCACATCCACCTCGCATTCACCGCCCGCGTCACCTGCCGTCCCACCTCCCTCGCCCCACCCAATCACGCCTCGCCAC
>NC_061510.1:126390179-126419872 GCF_022539505.1 Lolium rigidum
AGCTTCCCGGTTTCCGACCGGTTGACCGGACCACAGACCGGCGCGCCCGGTCCACGGCCCGGTCGACCGGATCCCGCACCGGACCGAGTCCGAGTCCTGTCTCGACCAGCATCTATTCTCGGGGTCGGTTTTACTTGTATTTTTCGACCGAACTCGTCCCGGACGCCTATATAAGTGCCTTGGACGACCCCCTAGCTGCTTTAGACCACGTTTAAGATAAACCCTAGTTCTTAGTTGTTTGCTCTGCAAAACTATTGAATTCCCTACACCATATTGCTTGGATATTGTGTAGATCCCGTTTAAGTCTTGTGTGATCTCGTCGTTCCATTGGGAATTAGACGGTTGCAACTTACCGCTTCGTGGTCGGCGGCTACGTGCGCAAGTGTGTGGAGTTGCGAATATCTTGCGGGGTTGAGAGGCCTGTTGCATTGGCGACAGGGACCAATCGAGAGATCTCGTTGCGTCATACAAGTTATCATCCACTACATCGTCGTGTTTCTCCGCTGCTATCACCCCGTGATCATCATCACCACCGTTGCTTACTGAGAAGATCGGGCCACCCCTTATCAGATATATTTGGCTAAATCAGATATAAATTGTCTAGATACTAACCCCTTTGATAGCTAGATAGCATATTCCACAAGTATGTGGCTATGGGGCATGCCTCTTCAGCCCGATGGGTGTTCCCTTCGTGTTGGTCCGGGAGTAACTAAGTAAGTGAGATACATTGTCACAAACGTGATCTTCAAGGGTGTAAAGTGAAATTCTCTCTAGTAGAAATTGTGCATGGATGCATCCTACAATGACATCTCTACTATACATAATGAATCTAGTTGGAGGTGTTTTGGGAATTTTTCGGGAAAGTTACAATATATATCGAGTTTAAATTTGGAGATATAGATGCCGTGTCTTGTTTAATCATACATAACCAAAGCACTGTAACATTGACAATGCCAATGAGTCAATGATCTTCTTAATACCATAGAAAATGGGATGAATGTATGATATATTAGTTTCTGTGATTTATTTAGTTGTAATTCAAACCAAGTTCCTTTTGTAGGATGTTAATTTTTTTAAAATATATCTTTTATTGTAACAAAAGTTAGCATTCTGTGGTCCTGACTATGGCTCTACGCAGTAGGCCTTGTCCCATGTGTTTAAGGCCAACCATCCGATACATCCATTCACATCAGATCACGTGTCTAAACACGGCATGCGTTTAGCGAGAGGCCCACAGCCACTCCCTGAGTCCCCACGCCTAGGCTGGTTCCTATTCACCGCCAATGCGGCCCCTATGTGGGGCGCCCCACATGGCGGGATTCATCCGGCCGGCCCATTTTAGCACGATGTGTGTTTCCGCCAGTTCTCTTAGGTTAGTCGATGTCTCAACAAACAAAAATCTGGGTTTCTCTAGTTTAGGCTGGTTTCCTCGAAATTGTTCAAGTTTAGAACTTGTTTCAAAAAAAATTGTTCAGATTTCAAATTTTGAATTTGTTTAAAATTTATTTTGGTTCAGATTTTGAATTTGTTTCAATTTCAATTTTGTTTAAATTTAAAAAAATTATAATTTGGAATTTGTTCGTTTTGAAAGATATATTTCGGCATATTTATAATTGTTCAAATTTCGAATTTTCTCAAATTTTATTTTGTTTAATGTCCAAATTTATTCAGATTTTAAAGATGTTCAAATTTCTAATTTATTGGTTTTAAAAGTGTTCAGATTTTAAACTTATTCGGTTTTTAAAAAGTTTACATTTCGAATTTGTTTAGAAGAAACCAGAAAAGAAAACCGGTAAGAGCAACTCTAGCACACAACGCAAATTGGTCAAGTTAACCCGTAAATTTGCAGCCAATTTGAGCCAATTTGAGGGTTTAGCGTACTTTTTGTCCAAATTAGACACCTCAAAATGGTTAAACCCATAATCTGTTTTACGGGCCAACCTGTATACACAAGCCCGTCATCTATATAGTTGGAGCTTGAAGGCATGCTTGTATAGGTCAACGCTCGCCGTTGGAGCAATTTCACCTCTCGCGCCAACATGTACTCTTTGGAGTCCGGCTGAAATTTCGCCGGAGTTGCTCTAATTCTTGTCCAATCTCTGTCAATCGGATGAGCCGCGGCTGACGGCGGGCAAGCGCACGAGGCCATGGGCGGAGCCAGCCCTCTCCGGCCCCGATTTCCTTGCGCATGCTAGCTAGCAGCTAATTGATTCTTGTTAACTCTATTCTTACGGCCATGCTTGCCCACGCCATGGCTCCTGGGCTTCTCCCTGCCGGTGTTATTGAAGCCATAGACAAAAGGCAAAGAGCCTTCCTCTAGACCGGAGAAGAAACTTGCCATGGGGGGAACTGCAAAGTTACCGGGAGTGATGTCTGCGCCCCAAAGAAATTTGGTGGACTGGGCATCCTCTCCATCCAGCCTCAAAACTCCGCCCTCCTAACAAAGTTTCTCACTAAACTTCACTCCGATACCACCGCTCCCTGGGCTTCCTGGTTCCGTCGACGATACGACTAGAATAACTCCCGGGACCTCGGCGACGCGCACCACCTTACACCCCCGTTTGGAAGGACATTGCTGCCGGCCTCGGGGTCTTTCGCTCCATCACCAAGATCTCCATTGGTGATGGGATTTCGACGGCTTTCTGGACCGACCTTTGGACCGGCAATACCCCCTTGCACGAGTGTTTCCCCGTCCTCTACTCTCACTCCTCCCGGCTTAATATAAACGTTGCCACGGCTCTGACTTCCAACTTTCACGGCACTCTTGGACCGCGCCTCTCGCTCGCCGCGGAGGCTGACCTCCGTCCGTACCCTTGCAAATGAGCTCAGCTCTGTGGTTCTACGCTATGACTCCCCGGATGCCCGTTGTGAGCGCATCACTAACAAACAACTCTTGAACAAAAGTGTCTATATCAATTCTTTCAGGCACCTGCAGACGGACGAGGTTGCAGAAAAGGTCCAAAGGAGTGCGGCCCCTCTAAAGTGCAAAGATTTCGCCTGGCTTGCCTGGAAGAAGCGTCTCCCCACCAACGAACGCCGGTTCCGACACCACCTTTCTACTACTTGCCTATCCTGCTCCCAAGATGAAGATACGGATCACATGCTGCTTCTCTGCCCCCGCGCCCGAGAAGTCTGGAGCTACTTCTTCCCGGATTTCAACACTTGGAGGGCCTCCCGCCTTGCTGACCTTTGGGCAACGCGATGCGGGACCTACGAGGAAACAACAATCGTCACTACTATCACCTGGAATATCTGGAAAAGAAAAAATGCCAGGACTTTCACCGGCATTGTTGAAGAAACCCCTCTCACATGTGCATCGAAGACATTAGACTTTGGGCGCACCGTTGTACCACCCCCTCTCGCTCCTCCTCTCTTAATAATTGGTGTAACGGGTTCGACCCGCCTTGACCCCCCCCCCCCCCCCACTTTCTCCCTCTCTCCCTCTAAAACCCTTGTAATGATCCCCTATACGTTTTGATGTTATTTAATTGTTCAGGCTGGCGTAAGTCCGCCGTAGCCCTCGTCCAAAACAAATCCATGCAGAGGCAAGCTAGCAGCTAATTGATTCCTTGCGCAGGTTAGCTAGCTGCTGATTAGCTGATTGACTCCTAGCGCGGCATCGCAGGCACGGAGGAGCGCGACACAGCGAGGGGCCGAGGGCGGCAGCAGGGTGATGGCGAGGCAGGGATGGCCACGGGAGGAGGTTAGGGAAGAAGATAGTTGGAGAGAAATATTTGGGAATATGCTGTTTTGACGTAGAGACAAAAACTGCAGATTGAAGTTGATGCTTCTGGTCTGCTCATCGTGCATCCTAAAGAGCACTAAGCTCCCAGGGTTGCGGGTGCTCGTGGATGCTCTGTCTGTCCCTTTCGCGGACCCCACAGCTATGGCGTAATCCCTTTTCCCCGAGGCGCCGCCGCGACCTGAGAGCACACGCACACACCATGTGACGCGGCCTCCAAACACTCGCCCCGGCCCTCCGCCGCACTGCAGCCGGAGCCAGCATGGCCCCCACCCCCGCCACCGCCCGGACCGCTCACTTCTCCACGGCGGCCGCCGCCTTAGGTAAGGCCCTCTTCTCCCTCGCCTGATCTTGTTTTCCTGGCGGCTCCCGTCGTTGATCGGTTGGTGGATTGGCGTGTTCCTGCAGCGGACAAACCGCTGACTGTAGAGGACATCGTGCCCATAGCCATGGGGCATGAGCGCGAGGAGCTGGAGGCAGAGCTCTAGGTGAGATGGATTGTGACTTGGGGTTTGGAGATATCGGCTGGACTGCCCCGTTCGGTTTAGCCCTGGAAATGGGTTCTGATTTCTCGATCTGGCTGTGGTTTCGCAGAGGAAAAAGCGCTTTGACATGGATCCTCCCGTCGCCCTCTTTGGTACCAAGGTGAGAAGTCGATACTAGGCCTATCTTGGTTTTCTTTGGTACTGTTCTTAATATGGGACTGGGATCATCTATATGCTGGTTCTGTTTAGGTTCATTGGAGTATACTTTCCTGTCTAATTATTTTTTATTGTCTAATGAAATTAGTGGAATTTATAGTGCATTTATCTTCACACTAATGTTGTCTGGTGCCCTGATGCACTTTAGAGATTGTCTATGTGCACAATCACTGGCGGAGCTCCTTTGGGACCAAACCGGGCCATGGCCCGCCCATGAATTTTTCAAAAAAAAAAAATCAACCCCTATTCATCTAAGCCCAGCCCAACACCACAAGCACCACGCACCTGCCTCCATGCTCCCTGTACGCTGCTTCCAGGTCGTCTGTTCGGTGTTCGTAGTGCTCGTTGCCTCGTCCATTCGTCTCTCTCTGATTTAACTAGGTTTAGCGATTAGAAGCAAATAGAGGGGGAATCAGGGTGAGGTGGTGGAGCGGAGGAGGAACAAAAGCACGACGCAGACGCCGGTAGCCGGGGGCGCGAATTCTTAGTTAGTAATTTACATCATATGTATGTTGTTCTTCGTCCCAGTAGGCAGTAGCAGTCGTGTTTCATTCACTAAATTGGGGATTTATTCAATTTTGCAAATTGCAACAGCAAACAATAATGGAAAAGTCCACTCAGAGAAGAATTGATTTTGTCTTAAAAAGAAAAAGGGATGGGACAAGTGAAAATGAAGATCCTTTGGTAGCAGCAAATGATATCTTCTCCTGATTTTGTAAGCCCTGGGATCAAAATGATTTTATCGATGACTAATTTCTAATGAACTGGTGTGTTTGAGAACAGTTTTTTTGAGTTTCTGTAAGCCGGCCTGCCCAAGGAAAGTTTTCAAGCTCCGCCACTGTGCACAATTCATCAATTTTTGATCATTCACTACCAATAGTGTAGAAACTTTCGCTCTATCTAATAGCCGGGGTTTTTTGCCTTTTATTTCGTTGCTTGCGTACAATAGCATCAAAGGTCGTTTATGTTATTCTTTCATTCTGTCAAAATGATCGGATGTTTAATGAAATGAGTGGAGTGTCTAGTGCATATAACTTACCCAGTAATGTTGTCAACTACTCATTGCACTTTAGAGATTGTACGATATTCGTCAATTTTTGATCATCCATTTAGTGTAGAAACTTGTGCTCTATGTAATGAACTGGGTTTTTTTTTTTCTTTCGTTGCTTGCGTACGATAGCATCAGAGGTCGTTTATGTTATCAAATGATCGTAATTTGCCCCTGAACACGTTTTTTAAGTACGTGATTTTATAACTGAGATTCTCAATCTGAAATTGCTTAAACTTCTCGCATTTACCGCATTTACTGTCTCAGTATTTTACGCATTTTCAGGGGTTGTTTTGACCGGGGATCTTTCTTCCCTCTTTCTTTGGTTGCAGCGGCAGGTCGATTCGCTCAGTGGTGTCCTTCGTCGGCTCGGCTGCGGCGGTGCGTGTGGCTTTGGGTGGCGTGGAGGTGGCGTCCCGTCTTCTCCGTGCCCTGTGCTTCTCTTCGCTGGTTCGCTTCCCTTCTTGCATTATCTGTAAAAAAAAATCGCGTTGGTGCCCCACTTCGGTGGAGCAGTTTGTCTGCAGATTTTGCTTTCGTCCGCTGTGTGTTGTGGATCTGTGATGCCCGTGTATGCATCCTCCTCTTTGGTATTGAGCCTGGTCTGCGTATGCTCGGGGTGTGATTGCTGCGAATTCAGCGATTTGGGGGCGCATTTTGCTGCCGTTTCTGCCGGCGGCGCTAATTTGCCGTGCTTACTTTTTTTGGGCGCGTATGCTTTCTAGGGATTTAGGTTGACGGATTGGGGATTTGAGTGCCTGGAGCCAACATGAACCCTGTATTTCGTTGGACGTTTCTTCAGTTTCATGTCGATGGGTGTATGGCTGTTTGTGATTGCAGCGGTGGCTGATGTCTGCTTTGCCGTAAATCGGTTTCACCTAATGCAAGCTTACCTTTTAAGTTTACTTGTTACCCACACTAGTAGGAAAATCCTTATAGGCGAAGCTTAGTTCTGTGGCGCACCGTTTTGAGTGCGCCACAGAAACTTATTTTGTGGCGCACGAAGCTCGGTGCGCCACGTAAATAGCTTAATTTTATGCGCGCACTACTAAACCGTGCGCCACAAAAACTTGGTGGGCCCCACACCCCGTCACCCCCAACCATTGGTTTTACAATTTCTACGGCGCACAAACCTCGGTGCGCCACGGACTTCTTCTCGTGGCGCACGGCGACGTGCGCCACAAAAATAATGTTTTCCGTGGCGCACTTGTCTCGGTGCGCCACGTAAATAACGTGTCCTATATCAAGGCCGTACCCCTCCTCGCCACGAGAAGTTCCTCTCCCTCTCTCCCCGCGCCGCCGCCTTCCATGGCGAGCGATGCCGTCGCCGGCCGCTCGCCGCCGCCGCCGCCGCCTTCCTCCGCGAGGGCCGGATGCCGCCACGCTCCACCCATCCCCGCCACCGCGCAGCACAAGCCGCCGCGGCGTGGAGGAGAGGGGCCGCGCGGCGTCAAGGTGGAGGAGCCGCCGCCGCGTCAAGGTGGAAGAGCCGCCGCGACCTCCACCCCTCGCCGTCGTCGTCGGTGAGCTCCTCCACAACTCTCCAAATCGTCGGTAAGGTCCCTCCCCTCCCTCCCTCTTCCTCCCGCGCGAGCACAACGTGCTCGACGAAATGCTCGCTCGGTTGGCTCTGGATGCATTGTCGCTAGTGATGCTTAGTCGTTAATCTTGATGCAACTGGTTCATTTGTTGGCTCTGGATGCATTGCTCGCTAGTGATGCATTGCTACTCGGTTGGTTCATTTGATGCTACTCGGTTCATTTGTTGTGCTCAGTGAGGTTAACTCGTTAATCTTGATGGCTTATTACTATCTGGTTCATTTGTTGTGCTCAGTGAGGTTAATCGTTAACAATTTTCTTGATGGGTTCATAGGAATTTGATGCTACTGTTCATTTAAATGCTTGTTGTGCTCAGTGAGGTTAACTCGGTTCATAGGAATTTAAATGCATGAAATGCTACTCGGTGGGCTTGTATACATACATATTTATAGTTGCTCTTGGTTGGCCTGGGATTAGTTTTCTGGACCCCAAGTAATTCTCTCGTTGGGATTAGTTTTCCGGACCCCAAGTTTTTTGGACCCCGATGATTTACTTGATGGATTTTTGTGAGCTTATGGTATGCTTATAATGCTCGATTAGTGGGGATGCTTACTCGGATCATGTGCATATAGTTCATATAGTTCCCTAAAAATAAAGAATGCTCCCGGCCGTAAGCTTGATGTCTTAGCTCAGCCAATGATGCAAAGGCTGAGGCAAAAACTTGGATAAGAACATATACTAAAATGTGTGATTTAAATGGAATGCTTATGATGGTTACTACCAAGTGATGAATAATCCCTTATGGTACCCCAGACTTTGTTTTGAACTCAACCGAGTAATGATAAATTTCTATTTCTTGTGTTGGCTTTGATGAAAATAGAGATATCCACAGTAGGGGATCATGTAAATGAATGCCATCGTGGTATCCTTTGAAGAAAAAGGACTGTTTCGATGGTTTTAAAGGATCGTAGTGTCACTTGACTATTCAAGTTTCAATGTTGGTTACTTTTCCTCTAGTGCAAGAAATGGTTGAGCGAGATGTTTATCCACTTGTTGGCCTTTATTCTTGGGTAGCTCAAAGTGTCATGCACTTACTCGGATCATCAAATGTTTCCCTTAATTTGTCCCTGGTTGCCTCCTTAATTGATGCCTTATGATCCAAATTACTATATTATTGGATTGAGTGATATGGCTACTGCTTGTTTGCTCTCCAAATGCTATATATGTGTATTTGACCATGCTTATGATGGATTTCTTTTAAGGACTCTAGCTAGATTAGAGGGGAAAAAGTTGTCGCTTTGTTGCCTATGATAATGGATCATCAAATGTTTCCCTTTGTCCCTGGTTGCCTCCTTAATTGATGCCTTATGATCCAAATGACCCAAGTCCCTTGCATGATCCCATTTGTCCCTAATGTTGCTTAAGATGAATAAATTCCCTCTAATCACCATTTGGAGCTCAAGACTAGTTCTTGATTTCCATTAGCTAGACTCCAATATTAAAAATGTCTCCCAAATATGGAGACAAACATTTTAACATTACCCCAAGTGATTTACTTGTCGATGATTAGATGGTTGGTCGATCACTCGTACACTCGGGGTGGAGCAAGTGAGGCTTGGTGTGATGGCACAAATATCAATATCTTGTGCATCCTACCTGGCCTCACTTACTCCATCCCCGGATGTTAATATTTGTTTCGACCAACAAAGTATGAGGCATTCCATTTAGTTGATACCACTTGGCTCTTTCTTCCATTTTAGTGCCGATGATTAGAATGTTCGGTCAATCGTACACTACGGGGTGTCGCTAGTGAGCCTGGTGTGATGGCACAAATATCAATCTCTTGTGCATCCTACCTGGCCTCACTAACGCCATCCCGGGATGTTCATATTTGTTTCGACCAACAAAGTATGAGGCATTCCATTTAGTTCATACTAGCTACTTCTTAATTGCATTGGCCTTTCTTCCATTTTAGTGCCGATGATTAGAATGTTTGGTCACCTATACGCCGCAATATACTTTGTAGACGAGCCCCCTTTCCCGGCCGCCGTTCCGTGAACGAGTCCTTGATGAGACAACAACGCCGACATGCCTCTCCGGCGCAGCACCACTTTCTTCTCTCGCCGTCCGAGTACGTGAACGAGTCCTTAATGCCAAGACGGTGCCAGCCTCCCTAGCATCATGCCGACCTCGTTGTCGCGCTTCGGGCCGTGTCGATCATGCGCCTGCACTCTTCGCCTTCTTGCCCGGTGAACGAATAGACTAATCGTTGGAATAAGGAAGCCGATGACGGCCAATCGCAATTTAATCTTGCGACCGGCCGTCATCGGTTTCCTTATTCCAACGATCAGCCTATTGGTTCACCGGCAAGAAGGCGAACGAAGGCGGCGCGGACACACGGCTTGAAGCGCGGCAACACGGCCCGGCATAATGCCGGGCAGGCCGGCACGGTCTTTGCATCAAGGACTCGTTCACCGGACAGCCGAGGGACCGGCGTGGTTCCCGCGCCGGAGATGCGGATCGGCGTTGTTGTGTCGTCAAGCACCCGTTGACTGAACGCCGACCGGGAAAGGGGGCCCTTCGCAAAGTATTTGTGTTGACCAACAATGTATGAGGCACATATTCTATTTTGTCATTCCATTTGCTTTGAGATTTTCAAAATGCCGATGATTAAAATGTTTGGTCACCGTACACTCGGGGGTGGCGTAAGTGAGCCTGGTAAGATAGCACAAATATCAATCTCTTGTGCATCCTACCCGGCCTCGCTTACACCATCCCTAAATGTTAATATTTGTGTTGACCAACAATGTATGAGGCACTTATTCCATTTTGTCATTCCATTTGCTTTGAGATTTTCAAAATGCCGATGATTAAAATGCTTGGTCACCGTACACTCAGGGGCGGTGTTAGTGAGCCTCGTGTGATTGCACAAATATCAATCTCTTGTGCATCCTACCCGGCTCGCTAACTCCGTCCCGGAATGTTAATATTTGTTTCGACCAACAAAGTATGAGGCCCTTGTCATTCCATTTGCTTTGGTATTTTCAAAATGCCGATGATTAAAATGTTGGTCACCGTACACTTGGGGGTGGCGTAAGTGAGCCTGGTAAGATAGCACAAATATCAATCTCTTGTGCATCGGACTTGGTCTCACCGACGCCATCCCTAAATGTTAATATTTGTGTTGACCAACAATGTATGAGGCACTTATTCCATTTTGTCATTCCATTTGCTTTGACATTTTCAAAATGCCGATGATTAAAATGTTTGGTCACCGTACACTCGGGGCGGCGTAAGTGAGCTCTGGTAAGATAGCACAAATATCAATCTCTTGTGCATCGGACTTGGTCTCACTTACACCGTCCCCGAATGTTAATATTTGTGTTGACCAACAATGTATGAGGCATTTATTCCATTTCTCTTGTGCATCGGATACTTGTTGGTCTCACTTTCTTCCATTTTCATCATAGTAGGAACTGGATGGAAGGACCCCGATGCAAGCGAGGCTGGTGGGTAGAGATGACGGAGCAAATGAGGAACCGGATGAAGACTACTTTGTATCTCGAAATTGTGAATTTTGTATGAATTAAGAGTTGTATGCAAAACATTTGACACTTGCCACTATATATGTATCTCGATCGGGCTCTAAATAATGTGATGATGATGTCTATGTTATATCTGTGCAATGTACATGATATTTATATTATATCTGAATGTTGCTGTATATAACCTCGTGTATCTGTATTGTGTATCTGTATTGCTGTGTATAAACTGCATATGTATAGCAGGCAGCACAAAATCGTGTATAATACAAGCAAATTCTGTGGCGCACTAAGAAGCAATTCTGTGGCGCACGCTTTTCGTGGCGCACCTAAGAACAAGTGCGCCACAGAAACCTTATTTCTGTGGCGCACGACCAGGTGCGCCACAGAAAGCTTATTTTTGTGGCGACGTTTCTGTGGCGCACCACCCGTGCGCCACAGAATCAAATTTTCGTGCGCCACTGATGAGGCTTTTCCTACTAGTGCCATTTGAAGTTTAGACTAAAGGATGTAC
The DNA here is from genome assembly GCF_022539505.1 of Lolium rigidum. Lineage (NCBI taxonomy): Eukaryota > Viridiplantae > Streptophyta > Magnoliopsida > Poales > Poaceae > Lolium > Lolium rigidum. The sequence goes on from NC_061510.1 coordinate 126,401,265, forward strand.
AAATAAGACTGTGTAGAGACCAATCGGAGGGAAGAAAAAAAAAGGAGTAATTAAGCTAGCCTTTCTCTGTACCAGATAATTCTGGTATGTGATTGAGACAGTGTTTTTTGTGCATATGAATTGGATCACCAGCTGGGCGATTAGGTATTGTATTTTCTTGAAACAACATATTGTTAGTTGCTTAGTGTTTCTCCATGCAGCACTGATTTTAGACGTCATTCTAATAGAATTTGCGAAGTACATGTAGTGAGACAATAGGTGTCACATATGAATGTTTTAGCTACCATAAAGATTTTGAGCATCCGTCCAGCCGAGCGTTTTCAGTACACATACCTCTATCTCATCATACGAAATAGACTCAGGTTTCATAAGTTAAAAAGATTCTACAAACCTTGCTGCATTAGATCAGAGATGAGTAATGTCAATTCTGGAGTCGTATGCCTTACCTCTATAGTATGCAGGTTTAGTTGTTCGTAATGGATGCAAAATCTGGCTTCTTTTCCACTGGCGTGTGCTGGTGTGTGACAGGTTGATGTGTTGCACGATTCAGTTTTCTCTGTGCATGGTATAGCTACAGATTTGGAGTGTTGCATGATTCAGTTTACTCAGTGCATGGTATAGCTACAGGTTTGGAGTCAATTTGTTTTTTAACGCAGCTTTGGCGTCGCTGTGATAAGCCAATTAGATTGCAAGCCCTCATTGGAAGAAGTATCTCAGAAAATTATTGTGCGTCTATCTTGCTTGAACTTTGCGGATTAGGAATTCCACTAGCAATGTGACTTATAGCACTCTTTTGCGCCAGCTCAGGACCTTATTCATAGCTATTCAGAGGTAGGTGTTGCTTACTTCATCTATCCAAAAATGTACTATATAGTAGCCATGTTGTGAATTTTTAATCTTTGACTATACTGGCTGTGCAAGAATGTTGGCTGACTATACAACTAATGTACTAACTGAATTTGGTGCAGAGATCTTTGATTCTGTAGTTACAATACATTTTTCTGCTATCTCAGAAAAGCTGTAAGCTCCCTGTGTTTGGACCGCGTCTGCTTGAACGAGAGGTTGCTATCGCTAGGCCTACCTGGAGCGGTTTTTCGCTTGGTTGCCGGTGGATTTAGTAGTCGCCTAGTCGGTGTTCGCGTGTGCACTTTGGTTGGACCCTACCGATTTCGGCCAGCTGTCGCGCGGAGTGAGAGGTACGCATCTTTCTTGCGGGACTGCACGTCGGTGGAGCTACTGCTTTGGATGGTTCCATTCCCAATTATATTATATTATACACTATATAAAAGCTGGCTGTTTTCAAGTCCTGTGAGCAGCTCCACTTCATAAGGCACTGTTCATGTGCTATTTTTTGCCAAACAGAACGCGACACGTAGACAGTTTGCTACAGGAACAGTGTTGAACAGTGTCCCCACGATGAACAGTACCTGCGAACAGTTCCTGTAGATGTACAGTGTTCGGTCTACAGTGCAGGTGACCATGAACAGTACCTCGCCAGTACGCTACAGTAGCAGGTGCTGAACAGTGCATGTGATGAATAATACGATACATATGGACCAACAATGTCTGTGAACGGTGCCGACTTTTTTCCTCCTCTCGCGGTAATTTTCTCGACGCAACTTTACGCAAAAAAAACTTGGAAAATTAAATATATTTACCGAATATTCTGGTCATTTAGAGCAAACGGCTAAATAAAAGCTGGCAGTTTTCAAGTCCTGTGAGCAGCTCCACTTCATAAGGCACTGTTCATGTGCTATTTTTTGCCAAACAGAACGCGACACGTAGACAGTTTGCTACAGGAACAGTGTTGAACAGTGTCCCCCACGATGAACAGTACCTGTGAACAGTTCCGGTAGATGTACAGTGTTCGGTCTACAGTGCAGGTGACCATGAACAGTACCTCGCCAGTACGCTACAGTAGCAGGTGCTGAACAGTGCATGTGATGAATAATACGATACATATGGACCAACAATGTCTGTGAACGGTGCCGACTTTTTTCCTCCTCTCGCGGTAATTTTCTCGACGCAACTTTACGCAAAAAAAACTTGGAAAATTAAATATATTTACCGAATATTCTGGTCATTTAGAGCAAACGGCTAAATAACAAATATTTAGTGATTTTTCAAAAAAGCGAATAAAGTGCCGCCACAGGGGCGGCGTGCCACCGCCTTTTTCTTGCTCTCGCGGTAATTTTTTCACGCAACTTCCCGCAAAAAAAAACTTGGAAAATTTAATATATATACACTATATTTGGACCATTTAGAGCCAACGGCCAAACGGCAAATATTTAGTGAATTTTCAAAAAAGTGAATAAAATGTTGCCACGGGTGCGGCGTGCCGCCGCGCTTTTTTCCTCCTCTCGCGGTAGTTTTTTGAGGCAACTTCCCGCAAACAAAAGTTTCGACAATTTAATATATTTACCAAATATTCAGGTCATTTAGAGAAAACGGCCAAACGACGAATATTTAGTTAATTTCCAAAAAAACAAATAAAATACCGCCACGGGCGCGGCGTGCCGCCGCGCCAAAGCCTACTAGTTTCTCTAACGCGCGACGGAGTTTGCTAGCCCTAACCGTAGATGGGACTGCGGTGGCCGATGTTTGCCGCACCGCTCCAGCTCTCCCTTCCCCGGCAGGCTGGCACGCAGCTCGGCCCTTGCTCTCCTCCCTTTCCTGTTCTGGTGTTCCCCTACTCCAGGTCCCGCACAAGTGGAACGAACTGTCACTACGGGGAAAACAGGCGCTGCCGTGCAGCCTATCATTGCCGTGAGGCACTGCACGGCAAAAACTTCTTTGCCGTGCGACGCAAGAGTCACGCACGGCAAAGACTAAAAGCACGGCAAAGTTTCATGGTGGCGCACGGCAAAGTATCGACGCACGGCAAAGTTAGCAGTGCCTCACGGCAACGCATCAGCGCACGGCAAAATCCTTCAAAAACGCACGGCAAAGAAGCCAGAACGGTAAAGACCATAAACGGGCGCACGGCAAAGAAAAGTTTCTCGGCAAAGGGACTGGGACGTTGCCGTGGTTCTAGCTTTGCCGTGAGGCCAGGCAAAGTGCACGGCAAAGCCGCCTTTGCTGTGTGAATCCTTCTTTGCCGTGCGGCATCATTCATTTTATTTGTTTTTGTTTCTATTTTATTTCATCTAATACTTATATTTTTTATTAGTTTTACTTTTTGATGACTATTTATTAGTGTTACTTAAGACAATGTGCAATACAAAATTACTCACCATGTTCATCCCCCCACATATATCAGGGTTTCGGAGCAATCCGCTCTTCGGAAAATCTCCTAAGTATTATCGCCCAAATGTGAGGAATTTCACACCGGGGAGCTACTTTTGCACCATTACACCTTGCACCACACTTTCACACATATCATAGGTCCACATGCAAGATTTGGTGGGGTTCCGGTGTTTTGGCAGTCGTTCTCCCCCTCCTCCCCCCAAAACAGCGGAATGTGTGCCCCGGCGGGTCTACCCCCTAGATTTCTCCGCGCGAGGGTGCACCAATGTACTTTTTCATTATTTTAGGTTTGTTTAGGACATATACACATGGAGAACCAAGATTGGGACCCTTTGGCACATATACCCCGCAGCTAGAGCCATTATCACACGATCGAGGGTGTGCCTGATCTCATCGGTTAGGGTTAGGTGTAGGGTTAGGGCTAGGGTTTAGGGGGTAGGGCTAGGGTTTAGGTTCAACGTAAGGATTTATGGTTAGGTATAGGTTTAGGGTTTAGGGTTAGGGTTGGGGTTTATGATGCATGGTTTTGCAGCTCCGGTGTCAACACGTGTAGTTAATGGTTTGGGGGTCTAGAGGGGTTTAGGGCTCGAAGCCTCCCCAGTTTAGGGTTTAGGGTTTAGGGTTTAGGGGAGCTACTTTTGCACCATTACACCTTGCTCCACACTTTCACACATATCATAGGTCCACATGCAAGATTTGGTGGGGTTCTGTTGTTCCGGCGGTCGTTCCCCCCCTCCTCCCCCCCAAAACAGCGGAATGTGTGCCCCGGCGGGTCTACCCCCCTAGATTTCTCTGCGCGAGGGTGCACCAATGTACTTTTTCATTCTTTTAGGTTTTTTTAGGACATATACACATGGAGAACCAAGATTGGGACCCTTTGGCACATATACCCCGCGACTAGAGCCATTATCACACGATCGAGGGTGTGCACGATCTACTTGGTTAGGGTTAGGTGTAGGGTTAGGGCTAGGGTTTAGGGGGTAGGGCTAGGGTTTAGTTTCAAGGTAAGGATTTATGGTTAGGTATAGGTTTAGGGTTTAGGGTTAGGGTTAGGGTTTATTATGCATGGTTTTGCAGCTCCGGTGTCAGCACGTGTAGTTAATGGTTTAGGGGTCTAGAGGGGTTTAGGGCTCGAAGCCTCCCCAGTTTAGGGTTTAGGGGAGCTACTTTTGCACCATTAAACCTTGCACAACACTTTCACACATATCATAGGTCCACATGCAAGATTTGGTGGGGTTCTGCTGCTCCGACGGTCGTTCTCCCCCCCCCCCCAAACAGCGGAATGTGTGCCCCGGCGGGTCTACCCCCTAGATTTCTCCGCGCGAGGGTGCACCAATGTACTTTTTCATTCTTTTAGGTTTGTTTAGGACATATAGACATGGAGAACCAAGATTGGGACCCTTTGGCACATGGTAGCCTTCGGCGGTTGTTCTCCCCCTCCTCCCCTCAAAACAACGGGTATATGTGTGCACCGGCAGTTATGGTTAGGATTTAGGCGATCGAGTTTGCACCCCTATAGTTATAAGAAAACATGGTAAGAACATTATTAAAAAGTACTCATGTTGGAAAAACAGGTTTAATTTAATTTGAAATAAAACTAAATTTTCTTATATGACAATTGAAATGGTAAAATAAAAATAAAAACGTTGCCCTGCACTAGCGCACGGCAAAGGACTAAAACGCACGGCAAAGAGCCGTTGTCGCAAGCCAAAGCCTTGCCGCACGGCAAAGAGCTTTGGCGCACGGCAAAGCACTTGCCACACAGCAACGAGCGTCGCACGCATGGCAACGACGTTTGCACGGCAACGAGCCAATAATTGACCCTAGCCACGTACACGCGCATCGTCCCGACCACCCATCTCTCCACACGCGCTCCTCCCACCCACCTCTACATCCTCCCACGCCGCCGCCGCCCACGCCTCACCTCCGCCGCCGCCGTCCGCTGCCCCGCCCACGCCTCACCTCTCTCCCCACCCTCCCGCGCCCCACCCGCGCGCCGCCGGAGTCACCTTCGCCGCCAACGCTGCGGGCCCCTCTCCTGGCTGCTGCTGCCGCGCGCCCCCGGGTGCTCACGGCGCGCTTCTCCCCTACCCCGGCTGCTGCTTGATGACCCACAAGTATAGGGGATCGCAACAGTCTTCGAGGGAAGTAAAACCCAATTTATTGATTCGACACAAGGGGAGCCAAAGAATATTTGTAAGCCTTAACAGCGGAGTTGTCAATTCAGCTGCACTGGAAACAGTACTTGCTCGCAAGAGTTTATCGATAGCAACAGTTTTATAGCAGTAGCAGTAGTGAAATATAAGCAACAGTGAAATAAAGACAGCAGTAGTGATTATAGTAAACAGCGGGATTAAAATACTGTAGGCAGAGGGATGGATGAACGGGCGCTGCATGGATAAGAGAACTCATGTAACAATCAAGGCAGGGTATTTGCAGATAATAATAAAACGGTATCCAAGTACTAAATAACCATAGGCATGTGTTCCGTATATAGTCGTACGTGCTCGCAATGAGAAACTTGCACAACATCTTTTGTCCTACCAGCCGGTGGCAACCGGGCCTCTAGGGAATCTACTGGTAATTAAGGTACTCCTTTTAATAGAGCACCGGAGCAAAGCATTAACACTCCGTGAACACATGTGATCCTCACATCACAGCCTTCCCCTCCGGTTGTCCCAATTTCTGTCACTTTGGGGCCTCGGGTTCCGGACAGCAACATGTGTATACAACTTGCGGGTAAGATCATAAAACAATGAATATCATCATGAAACAATAACATGTTCAGATCTGAAATCATGGCACTCGGGCCCTAGTGACAAGCATTAAGCATAACAAGTTGCAACAATATCATAAAAGTACCAACTACGGATACTAGGCACTATGCCCTAACAATCTTATGACTATTACATGATCAATCTCATCCAATCTCTACCATCCCCTTCATCCCGCAATGGGGGAATTACTCACACATGGATGGGGGAAACATGGATGGTCGATGGAGAGGCGTCGGTGGTGATGATGGCGATGATCTCCTCCAATTCCCCATCCCGGCAGGGTGCCAGAACGGAGTTTCTGGTCCCGAGACGGAGTTTCGCGATGGCGGCGGAGTTCTGGATGTCTTCTGGCAGATTGGTCGAACTCTCGTGCGTTTTTAGGTCGAAGCCTTTAAGTAGTCCAGAGGGGAGCGTCGGAGGCTGGCCGAGGCGCCGCCACCATAGGCCGGCGCGGCCCAGGGGCCCACCGCGCCGCCTTGTGGGGTGGGCGCCTCGTGGCCCCCCTCCGTCTCGTCTTCTGGCTCCGTCAATATTCTGTGAAAATAGGCCCATTGCAATTATTCCCGTGGATTTTTCTGAAAGTTGAGTTTCTGCACAAAAACAAGACACCAGGGCAATTCTGCTGAAAACAGCGTTAGTCCGTGTTAGTTGTATCCAAAATACAAAAATTAGAGGCAAAACAATAGCAAAAGTGTTCGGGAAAGTAGATACGTTTTGGACGTATCACTGCTCACGCGCCCCTGCTGCTCGCGCGCCGGCCTGCTGCTGGTGCTGCTCGCCCGCCCCGGCCCCTGCCCTCCTTCTCCACCTCGGCCGGCTGCCCCCTCCTCCACCTCGGGCCCTGCCCTCCTCCTCCACCTCGGCCGGCTGCCCCCCTCCTCCACCTCGGCCCCTGCAAAATCGACCGGAGGTTAGTTGTAATGATGTAGTGCTAGAAATTATTTGTAATGATGTAGTGCTAGAAATTATTTGTAATCGACCGGAGGGAGTAGTGATGACGCGTAAAGCACACGTCCGTTGGGAACCCCAATAGGAAGGTGTGATGCGTACAGCAGCAAGTTTCCCTCGGTAAGAAACCAAGGTTATCGAACCAGTAGGAGATGAAGGTCACGTGAAGGTTGTTGGTGAAGGAGTGTAGTGCGGCGCAACACCAGCGATTCCGGCGCCAACGTGGAACCCGCACAACACAATCACGATACTTTGCCCCAACTTAACAGAGTGAGGTTGTCAATCTCACCGGCTTGTCAGTAAACAAAGGATTAAACGTATGGTGTGGAGAATGATGTTTGTTTGCAAAGAACAACAGAGAACAGAGTTTGCAGTAGATTGTATTTCAGATGTAAAAGAAAGGACCGGGGTCCACAGTTCACTAGTGGTGTCTCTCCAATAAGCAATAGCATGTTTGGTGAACAAATAACAGTTGGGCAATTGACAAATAGAGAGGGCATAACAATGCACATACATATCATGATGACTACTATGAATTTTACTTAGGGCATTACGACAATGTACATAGACCGCTATCCAGCATGCATCTATGCCTAAAAAGTCCACCTTGGGGTTAGCATTTGCACCCCTCCCAGTATTAAGTTGCAAACAACAGACAATTGCATTAAGTATGGTGCGTAATATAATCAACACAAATATCCTTAGACAAAGCATTGATGTTTTATCCCTAGTGGCAACAACACATCCACAACCTTAGAACTTTCTGTCACTCGTCCCGCATTCAATGGAGGCATGAACCCACTATCGAGCATAAATACTCCCTCTTGGAGTCACAAGTATCAACTTGGCCGCAGCCTCTACTAGCAACGGAGAGCATGCAAGATCATAAACAACACATATATGATAGATCAATTAATAAACTTGACATAGTATTCCATATTCATCGGATCCCAACAAACACAACATGTAGCATTACAAATAGACGATCTTGATCATGATAGGCAGCTCACAAGATCTAAACATGATAGCACAAGAGGAGAAGACACCATCTAGCTACTGCTATGGACCCATAGTCCAAGGATGAACTACTCATCACGCATCAATCCGGAGGCGGGCATGATGATGTAGAGCCCTCCGGTGATGATTCCCCTCTCCGGCAGGGTGCCGGAGGCGATCTCCAGAATCCCCCGAGATGGGATTGGCGGTGGCGGCGTCCGATAACCCACAAGTATAGGGGATCGCAACGAGTCTTCGAGGGAAGTAAAACCCAAATTTATTGATTCGACACAAGGGGAGGTAAAGAATACTTATAAGCCTTAACAACTGAGTTGTCAATTCAGCTGCACCTGGAAAAGCACTAGTAACAGGGGTGATGTGAAAGCAGCAGTAATATGAGAGCAATAGTAAAAGTAACACAGCAGCAGCAGTAATATGAGAGCAATGGCACCAGAAAATTGTTGATACTACTTCCAATGGCATGTAGAACGAGTATATGATGATGAGAGATGGACCGGGGTTCCCAGCTATCTACACTAGTGGTAACTCTCCAATAACAAGTGTTGGGTGAACAAATTACAGTTGGCAATTGATAGGATTGAAATAGCATTAAGACAGAACATCAAGATTATTAATCATGTAGGCATGTTTTCCATATATATAGTCATACGTGCTCGCAATGAGAAACTTGTACAACATCTTTTGTCCTACCACGGTGGCAGCCGGGCCTCAAGGGAATCTACTGGCAATTAAGGTACTCCTTTTAATAGAGCACCGGAGCAAAGCATTAACACTTGGTGAAAACATGTGATCCTCATACCTACGCCTTCCCTCCAGCTTATCCCAGTTGCTGTCACTCTGGGGCCTCGGGTTCCGGACATAAACACGTGCAAATAACTTGTAGATACAATCTAACCAATAAGTATAGAGCTTAAATCTAAGATCATGCCACTCGGGCCCTAGTGACAAGCATTAAACACAACAAGATTGCAAAAAACAATAACTTCACAAACTTTATAGATATACTAATCATAATGTAACAATCCATCGGATCCCAACAAACACAACACCGATTACATCGATGAATCTCAATCATGTAAGGCAGCTCATGAGATCATTGTATTGAAGTACATGGGGGAGAGAATACCAACTAGCTACAGCTAGAACCCGTAGTCCATGGGGGAACTACTCACGGAGCATGATGGAGGTGGTGGCGTTGATGGAGATGGCTTCCGGGGGCACTTCCCCGTCCCGGCAGGGTGCCGGAACAGAGACTTCTGTCCCCCGAAACGGAGTTTCGCGATGGTGGCGGTGCCCCTGGAGTCTTTCTGGAGTTTCGTCAATTTGTATCGATGTTTTAGGTCAGGACGGCTTAAATAGGCGAAGAGACGGAGTCGGAGGGGCCACGGGGCCTCCTCACAATAGGGGGGCGCGCCCCTCCTTTGGGCCGCGCCGCCACCATGTGTGGGGCCCCCAGGGCACCCCTCTGGTCCCACTCTGGCTTTCTGGAAGCTTCCGGGAAAAATAAGGTTCTGGGCGTTGATTTCGTCCGATTCCGAGAATATTGCCCGAACAGCCTTTCTGGAACCAAAAACAACAGAAAACGGGAACTGGCACTTCGGCATCTTGTTAATAGGTTAGTTCCGGAAAATGCATAAAAACATTATAAAGTGCAAGCAAAACATGTAAGTATTATCATAAATCAAGCATGGAACATCAGAAATTATAGGTACGTTGGAGACGTATCAAGCATCCCCAAGCTTAGTTCCTGCTCGCCCTCGAGTAGGTAAACGATAAAAAGAATAATTTCTGTAGTGACATGCTACTTACATAACCTTGATCATACTATTATAAAGCGTATGAGATGAATGCAGTGAATCAAGGCAATGATCTATAGTTGCTAACAAATAGATAACATATAGCAAAACTTTTCATGAATAGTACTTTCAAGACAAGCATCAAAAGTCTTGCACAAGAGTTAACTCATAAAGCAGTAAATTCAAAGTAAAGGCATCGAAGCAACACAAAGGAAGATTAAGTTTCAGCAATTGCTTTCAACTTTCAACATACATATCTCATGGATAATTGTCAATACAAAGTAATATGATGAATGCAAATAAGCAAGTATGTAAGAATCAATGCACAGTTGACACAAGTGTTTGCTTCTAAGATGGAAGGAAGTAGGTAAACCGACTCAACATAAAGTAAAAGAAAGGCCCTTCGCAGAGGGAAGCAGGGATTAAATCATGTGCTAGAGCTTTTTAAGTTTTGAAATCATATAGAGAGCATAAAAGTAAAGTTTTGAGAGGTGTTTGTTGTTGTCAACGAATGGTAGTGGGCACTCGACCCCTCATCAAACAGACTTTCAAAGAGCGGCTCCCATGAAGGACGTTATCTCTACCAGCAAGGTAGATCATCCCTCTTCTCTTTTGTTTACACATGTACTTTAGTTTTACTTATGGTTGACACTCCTCCCAACCTTTTGCTTACACAAGCCATGGCTAACCGAATCCTCGGGTGCCTTCCAGAATTCACATCCCATGAAGGAGTGTCTATTTGCAAAATTAAGTTGCTTACTGATGAATCAGGGCAAAACACGTGAAGAGAATTATTAATGAAAGTTTAATTAATTGGGGCTGGGAACCCCGTTGCCAGCTCTTTTTGCAAAATTATTGGATAAGCGGATGAAGCCACTAGTCCATTGGTGAAAGCTGCCCAACAAGATTGAAAGATAAAACACCACATACTTCCTCATGAGCTATAAAACATTGACACAAATAAGGAGTAATAAAGTTTTGAATTGTTTAAAGGTAGCACATGAAGTATTTACTTGGAATGGCAGTAAAATACCACATAGTAGGTAGGTATGGTGGACACACATGGCATAGGTTTTGGCTCAAGGTTTTGGATGCACGAGAAGCATTTCCTCTCAGTACAAGGCTTTAGCTAGCAAGGTTATTTGAAGCAAACACAAGTATGAACCGGTAGAGCAAAACTTACATAAGAACATATTGCAAGCATTATAAAACTCTACACTATCTTCCTTGTTGCTCAAGCACTCTTACCAGAAAATATCTAGACCTTAGAGAGACCAATCAAGCAAACCAATTTCAACAAGCTCTACGATATTTCTCCACTAATAGGTTTAAACTACATGATGCAAGAAACATGATCTACTTGAGAGCTCAAAACAATTGCCAAGTATCAAATTATCCAAGACAATATGAGGCATTTTCTGTTTCCAACCAAATAGCAATAAATGCAATAGCTTCCAACTTTTGTCATTGAACATTAAAAGTAAAACGAAGAACACCACTGTTCATATGAAAAAGCGGAGCGTGTATCTCTCCCAAACAAGGATTGCTAGGATCCGAATTTATTCAAACATAAACAAAAATAAAAACACACAGACGCTCCAAGTAAAGAACATAAGATGTGACCGAATAAAAATATAGTTTCAATAGAAGAAACCCGATAAGTTGATGAAGAAGGGGATGCCTTGGGCATCCCCAAGCTTAGACGCTTGAGTCTTCTTGAAATATGCAGGGATGAACCACGGGGGCATCCCCAAGTTTAGACTTTTCACTCTTCTTGATCATATATCATCCTCCTCTCTTGACCCTTGAAAACTTCCTTCACACCAAACTTCTCATAAACTTCATTAGAGGGGTTAGTACTCAAAAACTTTAATCCACCTTGGCCCCGTAGTGACACATTGCAAGAACTCAATAAAACATTAGCTACAGCTCTCCACGTCTAGAAAGCCTCACTTAAAGTCCACAAGAGACAATGCAAAAAACAGAGACAGAATCTGCCAAAACAGAACAGCCAGTAAAGACGGATTTTTAAGAGGTACTTCCGTTGCTCAAATCAGAAAACTCAAAACTAATGAAAGTTGCTGATACGCGTACAGCACGCGTCCGTTGGGAACCCAAGAGGAAGGTGTGATGCGTACATCGGCAAGTTTTCCCTCAGAAAGAAACCAAGGTTTATCGAACCAGGAGGAGCCAAGAAGCACGTTGAAGGTTGATGGCAGCAGGATGTAGTGCGGCGCAACACCAGGGATTCCGGTGCCAACGTGGAACCTGCACAACACAACCAGAGTACTTTGCCCCAACGAAACAATGAGGTTGTCAATCTCACCGGCTTGCTGTAACAAAGGATTAGATGTATAGTGTGGATGATGATTGTTTGCAGAAAAACAGTAGAACAAGTATTGCGATAGATTGTACTCAATGTAAAAGAATGGACCGGGGTCCACAGTTCACTAGAGGTGTCTCTCCCATAAGATAAATAGCATGTTGGGTGAACAAATTACAGTCGGGCAATTGACAAATAGAGAGGGCATGACCATGCACATACATGACATGATGAGTATTGTGAGATTTAATTAGGCATTACGACAAAGTACATAGACCGCTATCCAGCATGCATCTATGCCTAAAAAGTCCACCTTCAGGTTATCATCCGAACCCCTTACAGTATTAAGTTGCAAACAACAGACAATTGCATTAAGTATGGTGCGTAATGTAATCAATAACTACATCCTCGGACATAGCATCAATGTTTTATCCCTAGTGGCAACAGCACATCCACAACCTTAGAACTTTCCATCATCGTCCTGCATTTAATGGAGGCATGAACCCACTATCGAGCATAAATACTCCCTCTTGGAGTTAAGAGTAAAAACTTGGCCAGAGCCTCTACTAATAACGGAGAGCATGCAAGATCATAAACAACACATAGGTAATAGATTGATAATCAACATAACATAGTATTCCCTATCCATCCGATCCCGACAAACACAACATATAGAATTACGGATAGATGATCTTGATCATGTTAGGCAGCTCACAAGATCCGACAATGAAGCACATGAGGAGAAGACAACCATCTAGCTACCGCTATGGACCCATAGTCCAGGGGTGAACTACTCACTCATCACTCCGGAGGCGACCATGGCGGTGAAGAGTCCTCCGGGAGATGATTCCCCTCTCCGGCAGGTGCCGGAGGCGATCTCCCGAATCCCCCGAGATGGGATTGGCAGCGGCGGCGTCTCGGGAAGTTTTTCCGTATCGTGGCTCTCGGTACTCGGGGGTTTCGCGACGAAGACTATATGTAGGCGGAAGGGCAGGTAAGGGGCATCACGAGGGGCCCACACCACAGGCCGGCGCGGCCGGGGGCTTGGGCCGCGCCGCCCTGGTGTGTCGCCACCTCGTGGCCCCACTTCGACTCTCCCTCGGTCTTCCGGAAGCTTCGTGGCAAAATACGACCCCGGGCGTTGATTTCGTCCAATTCCGAGAATATTTCCTTACTAGGATTTCCGAAACCAAAAACAGCGAGAAAACAGAGAATCGGCTCTTCGGCATCTCGTTAATAGGTTAGTGCCGGAAAATGCATAAATATGACATATAATGGGTATAAAACATGTAGATATCATCAATAATGTGGCATGGAACATAAGAAATTATCGATACGTCGGAGACGTATCGCATCCCCAAGCTTAGTTCTCGCTCGTCCCGAGCAGTGTAAACGATAACAAAGATAATTTACGGAGTGACATGCCATCATAACCTTGATCATACTATTGTAAGCATATGTAATGAATGCAGCGATCAAAACAATGGTAATGACATGAGTAAATAAATGAATCATAAAGCAAAGACTTTTCATGAATAGTACTTTCAAGACAAGCATCAATAAGTCTTGCATAAGAATTAACTCATAAAGCAATAAATCAAAGTAAAGGTATTGAAGCAACACAAAGGAAGATTAAGTTTCAGCGGTTGCTTTCAACTTGTAACATGTATATCTCATGGATATTGTCAATGTAAAGTAATATAACAAGTGCAATATGCAAGTATGTAGGAATCAATGCACAGTTCACACAAGTGTTTGCTTCTTGAGGTGGAGAGAGATAGGTGAACTGACTCAACATAAAAGTAAAAGAAAGGCCCTTCGCAGAGGGAAGCATTGATTGCTATATTTGTGCTAGAGCTTTGGTTTTGGAAACAAGAAACAATTTTGTCAACGGTAGTAATAAAGCATATGTATCATGTAAATTATATCTTACAAGTTGCAAGCCTCATGCATAGTATACTAATAGTGCCCGCACCTTGTCCTAATTAGCTCGGATTACCGGGATTATCGCAATACACATTTTTTAACCAAGTGTCACAAAGGGGTACCTCCATGCCGCCTGTACAAAGGTCTAAGGAGAAAGCTCGCATTTGGATTTCTCGCTTTTGATTATTCTCAACTTAGACATCCATACCGGGACAACATAGACAACAGATAATGGACTCCTCTTTAATGCATAAGCATGTAGCAACAATTAATGTTCTCATATGAGATTGAGGATATATGTCCAAAACTGAAACTTCCACCATGATTCATGGCTTTAGTTAGCGGCCCAATGTTTTTCTCCAACAATATGCATGCTCTAACCATTAAATGAGTGGTAAATCTCCCTTACTTCAGACAAGACGGACATGCATAGCAACTCACATGATATTCAACAAAGAGTAGTTGATGGCGTCCCCAGGAACATGGTTATCGCACAACAAGCAACTTAATAAGAGATAAAGTGCATAAGTACATATTCAATACCACAATAGTTTTTAAGCTATTTGTCCCATGAGCTATATATTGCAAAGGTAAAGAATGGAAATTTTAAAGGTAGCACTCAAGCAATTTACTTTGGAATGGCGGAGAAATACCATGTAGTAGGTAGGTATGGTGGACACAAATGGCATAGTGGTTGGCTCAAGGATTTTGGATGCATGAGAAGTATTCCCTCTCGATACAAGGTTTAGGCTAGCAAGGTTATTTGAAACAAACACAAGGATGAACCGGTGCAGCAAAACTCACATAAAAGACATATTGTAAACATTATAAGACTCTACATCGTCTTCCTTGTTGTTCAAAACTCAATACTAGAAATTATCTAGACTTTAGAGAGACCAAATATGCAAACCAAATTTTAGCAAGATCTTCGTGTTTCTTCATTAATGGGTGCAAAGTATATGATGCAAGAGCTTAAACATGAGCACAACAATTGCCAAGTATCAAATTATGCAAGACATTTTAGAATTACTACATGTAGCATTTCCCGATTCCAACCATATAACAATTTAACGAAGAAGATTCAACCTTCGCCATGAATACTATGAGTAAAGCCTAAGGACATATTTGTCCATATGCAACAACGGAGCGTGTCTCTCTCCCACACAATGAATGCTAGGATCCATTTTATTCAAACAAAACAAAAACAAAAACAAACCGACGCTCCAAGCAAAGCACATAAGATGTGATGGAATAAAAATATAGTTTCAGGGGAGGAACCGGATAATGTTGTCGATGAAGAAGGGGATGCCTTGGGCATCCCCAAGCTTAGACGCTTGAGTCTTCTTAAAATATGCAGGGGTAAACCACCGGGGCATCCCCAAGCTTAGAGCTTTCACTCTCCTTGATCATATTGTATCATCCTCCTCTCTTGATCCTTGAAAACTTCCTCCACACCAAACTCAAAACAACTCATTAGAGGGTTAGTGCACAATAAAAATTCACATGTTCAGAGGTGACATAATCATTCTTAACACTTCGGACATTGCACAAAGCTACTGGACATTAATGGAACAAAGAAATTCATCCACCATAGCAAAAGAGGCAATGCGAAATAAAAGGCAGAATCTGTCAAAACAGAACAGTCCGTAAAGACGGATTTTATTGAGGCACCGGACTTGCTCAAATGAAAATTCCCAAATTGAATGAAAGTTGCGTACATATCTGAGGATCACGCACGTAAATTGGCATATTTTTCTGAGCTACCTACAGAGAGGCAGGTCGAAATTCGTGACAGCAAGAAATCTGTTTCGCGCAAGTAATCCAAATCTAGTATGAACCTTACTATCAACGACTTTACTTGGCACAACAATGCACAAAACTAAGATAAGGAGAGGTTGCTACAGTAGTAAACAACTTCCAAGACTCAAATATAAAATAAAAGTACCGTAGTAAAAACATGGGTTGTCTCCCATAAGCGCTTTTCTTTAACGCCTTTCAGCTAGGCGCAGAAAGTGTATATCAAGTGTTATCAAGAGATGGAGCATTGACAGCTGGGTTTGGAGTTTTCTCAACCATGCATAGTATGTTGGATACATAAGTTTCAGCGGCTCCCTTTTCATTAGTCTTGGGCTTGCTACTCTCATCAAACAAATTTTCAGGAACAAGCCAAGCATAACTATTATCTAGAGCTTCATGCATCGCTAGGAGCTTACATGGTATTGGTGCTTTAATCTCCCCACCATTATTAACACTATTAGTGTACTTAATTCTATCCATATCCATTTTTTCAAGTGGTCTTTTAAAATCGGTGATTGTACCAAGCCTCTCATGCTTACTAAAAACTTTTCTAGCTTCTTTAGCTATATCTGCAAATTCTCGCACTAAGACTTTTAGAACAAAATCTCTCTTCTCTCCCCGCTCCATATCGAAAGTGTAAGAAACATGTGTTGTATCATGGGGTTGAGACTAATAAATCTAGCTTCCATCATGCGTACCAAACAAACAGAGGCATCTTCATAAGTAGGGACAGCTTTTGCAAGGGGTATATCTTTAAGATCTTCATGCATACTAACATGGGTGAAAAATTCTTCTATATTATCTCTTCCAATTATAGACCCTTGTCGCACAGGTATATCTTTTACAGTAAAATTAAAAGGAAACATGTTGAAATAAGTAAAGCAAATGCAAGTAACTAATTTTTTTGTGTTTTTGTTATAAAGTGCAAGACAGTAAATAAAGTAAAGCTAGCAACTTTTTTTTTGTGTTTTGATATAATGCAGCAAACAAAGTAGTAAATAAAATAAAGCAAGACAAAAACAAAGTAAAGAGATTGGATTGTGGAGACTCCCCTTGCAGCGTGTCTTGATCTCCCCGGCAACGGCGCCAGAAAAAATACTTGATACGCGTACAGCACGCGTGCGTTGGGAACCCCAAGAGGAAGGTGTGATGCGTACAGCGGCAAGTTTTCCCTCAGAAAGAAACCAAGGTTTATCGAACCAGGAGGAGCCAAGAAGCACGTTGAAGGTTGATGGCAGCAGGATGTAGTGCGGCGCAACACCAGGGATTCCGGTGCCAACGTGGAACCTGCACAACACAACCAAAGTACTTTGCCCCAACAAAACAATGAGGTTGTCAATCTCACCGGCTTGCTGTAACAAAGGATTAGATGTATAGTGTGGATGATGATTGTTTGCAGAAAACAGGTAGAACAAGTATTGCAAGTAGATTGTATTCAATGTAAAAGAATGGACCGGGGTCCACATTTCACTAGAGGTGTCTCTCCCATA
Organism: Lolium rigidum; assembly: GCF_022539505.1. Taxonomy (NCBI): domain Eukaryota; kingdom Viridiplantae; phylum Streptophyta; class Magnoliopsida; order Poales; family Poaceae; genus Lolium; species Lolium rigidum. The sequence continues at coordinate 126,418,585 of NC_061510.1, forward strand.
AGATAAATAGCATGTTGGGTGAACAAATTACAGTCGGGCAATTGACAAATAGAGAGAGCATGACCATGCACATACATGACATGATGAGTATTGTGAGATTTAATTGGGCATTACGACAAAGTACATAGACCGCTATCCAAGCATGCATCTATGCCTAAAAGTCCACCTTCGAGGTTATCATCCGAACCCCTTCCGGTATTAAGTTGCAAACAACGAGACAATTGCATTAAGTATGGTGCGTAATGTAATCAATAACTACATCCTCGGACATAGCATCAATGTTTTATCCCTAGTGGCAACAAGACATCCACAACCTTAGAAATTTCCGTCATCGTCCTGCATTTAATGGAGGCATGAACCCACTATCGAGCATAAATACTCCCTCTTGGAGTTAAGAGTAAAAACTTGGCCATAGCCTCTACTAATAACGGAGAGCATGCAAGATCATAAACAACACATAGGTAATAGATTGATAATCAACATAACATAGTATTCTCTATCCATCGGATCCCGACAAACACAACATATAGAATTACAGATAAATAATCTTGATCATGTTAGGCAGCTCACAAGATCCGACAATGAAGCACATGAGGAGAAGACAACCATCTAGCTACTGCTATGGACCCATAGTCCAGGGGTGAACTACTCACTCATCACTCCGGAGGCGACCATGCCGGTGAAGAGTCCTCCGGGAGATGATTCCCCTCTCCGGCAGGGTGCCGGAGGCGATCTCCTGAATCCCCCGAGATGGGATTGGCGGCGGCGGCGTCTCTGGAAGGTTTTCCGTATCGTGGCTCTCGGTACTGGGGGTTTCGCGACGAAGAATATATGTAGGCGGAAGGGCAGGTAAAGGGGCGTCACGAGGGGCCCACACCACGGCCGGCGCGGCCGGGGCTTGGGCCGCGCCGCCCTGGTGTGTCGCCACCTCGTGGCCCCACTTCGACTCTCCCTCGGTCTTCTGGAAGCTTCGTGGCAAAATAGGACCCTGGGCGTTGATTTCGTCCAATTCCGAGAAAATTTCCTTACTAGGATTTCTGAAACCAAAAACAGCAGAAAACAACAACTGGCTCTTCGGCATCTCGTTAATAGGTTAGTGCCAGAAAATGCATAAATATGACATATAATGGGTATAAAACATGTAGATATCATCAATAATGTGGCATGGAACATAAGAAATTATCGATACGTCGGAGACGTATCAGTTGCGTACATATCTGGGGATCACTCACGTAAATTGGCAGATTTTTCTGAGTTACCTACAGAGAATCATACCCAGATTTGTGAC
>NC_061510.1:126419972-126434609 GCF_022539505.1 Lolium rigidum
TCAAAGTTGGTTGCTTGGTTCAACACAAGGCAACGTGGCGAGCTCTGCAGGTCTTTAGAGGTACAAGCTGAGGCTGGACAAAACGGGTTCCTACGTCTAATTAAGTTGTTGTAGGTGATTCCCAGAGAAGCGACATCCCGAAGCTATCACATCCTCTCTTTCTTCCATTGTAAAATTCCTCTTTGTAGTAGATTTAGGCGAAGCTGTGAGGATGTTTCACCACCAATATTAGGTTTTTCTCATCAATCACGTAAAAAATCAAGGTTTAAGATTGTCGTGGATGTCCTAGGAATTTCTCCCACCAGCATCCTCTCACAGTAGACCGGCAGAGGCGCATAGCTGGTTCAACTAAACCAAAGATAAATTACCAAACCGTGGCAGTTTGCCAACTAGGAATCGCATTTCACGAATATGTGACCATGTGCCAATGCTTTGTCATTCCGATGGTTGGCCCCTTTAGTCAGTTCGGGGGCTATTTCCTAAATCGAATACAAAGCGTCAACAAGCTCGCTAAATGGAACACATTGTGTCAATGATTTTTGCTAAAAAGGGTACACCCGTGTCAAATTCTAAATGGTGTAGTTATCTATAATATCTATAAAGTTAATCCCCACTAAAATGCATTTAATGTTTGCAAGCTGAAATTTGGTGAAGCCACATCATCCCAATTGTTGTTATCCCTCTAATTTAAAATCTACGATTGTTAGCAACATCGCTCCATAGCAGTGCCCAGTCATCATCTCACTCTGGCACATGAGGAGCCACCGCCTGTTTGCTTCCTCTTCATTTTTAATACCCCGATCACGCAGTCCCTTGCTCTTCCAGTCTCCACGAGCAATAAGAGCAGATGAGATTAATAGATGCGTCGAGAAGTTCATGTAGTAGATCGTATTTCCCCAATCTCTTCTGCCGTAAAGCTGTATTATTTCTTCATCTTCCTTCCATTTTACCAGAGGTCTTCCGCCAGGTGAGGCTGCTCTTTATATGGGCATGAGTCTGATCAGAGGCGAGACGTTTGGTGATGTTCGTTTCCATCCCCTGTTCGTATTCAAGGTCGTCGTAGAGTATTTATGTTTCTACTTTCCTGAACTAATTAAAAGAGCACCCCTGGTGATCCAACCAACGCAAGATTGATCCATGCTGTGGTGGAGTTTACAGAGCCTGGACAATGTATACTCACAAATTCCTTCCGCCTCACTCAAATTCGGTTGGATCTTTCTCGGCTTATCTGAGCAGTTACCCATCCTCGCCGGGAGCTGGCACCGACACTGGATCCATGGCATCAAAATCTGTCTACCTGGTGAGTCACCAATTTCCTCCCCGATCCTTCACTCTACCATATTACCAGCTGCCCATCTTTCCTGCAGCAATATATTTCTATATATAGCTCATCTTTTCTCTCCTGCAGCAATATATTTTCTATATATAGGCCATCTTTTCTCTCCTGCAGCAATACATAATGACATACATGTGGTTCTTCTATATTTTTCTTCTATGTGCTAACATAGCCCACATCCGGTCCACATAATAGATCTCTTAGAATGTTTGAGGCACTTTGTTCTGCTCAGATTTGGGTGATGTATTGCTAAACTTAAAGCCGTGTTAACCGTTTCAATTCTTCTCTGCAGCGTGCCCGTGTATATGCCAATAATTAATCCATATTTGAGGTCAGTACATGAAGATGCATCCATTACATATGCGGTGCAATGCCTCTTTTCTTCAACGATACTTCTTTTCATTTAGTATTGATTCTTGAATCAGGAAGGATGCATCACGTATGCACAGTACTGTGTATGTCTGACCACATGTGACAATCAGAGGTCAAAATAGATATTTTTGGGAAGGGCATCAAGTATGCCTGAGCACACATGTAAATTATATTCGATGGTATATGTCTATTATTCTATATTTGTATCTGAATATAATTTCTAGCTACAAATCAGTTCAACTTTACTTTTTAAAGTCATTCTCCCTCATGATGCACAGGTGACCAACCCACTATTATTATGGGTTAGTTTTTATTATATTAGGACTGTTGGACATAGATGACTGTTTATATGGTTTACCTTTTTTGGCTAATTCAGTTTGCAGATAAGCACGATTTTTCAGACTTCATCTTTTTTTATGTATGAAAATCATCTCTAATGTCCGCAGCAACGCGCGGAGAATCAACTAGTTGTCATGATTTTTATGGGCGCAAAAGTGAATTTGACATTTATTCTTACTGCTGCCACCAGTGTTTATAAAACAGAGGGCAAACTATTTAAACCTGAGAGTGAAAAAGGATATGGCACGAAGGACAACTGAATCTAAGCGATTCTGCTTGTGTTTGAAGTTGACAATCTATTGACTTTGTCGAGTATGTTTAAAAATGGTATTGACTTCGCACATGATGGATGATTGGTTGACTTCGCACATGACAACCGAATCTGAAGTTAACAATCTATTGACTTTGTGGAGTATGCTAATGGAAGCTTCACCGTGGAGTTGATTCAGTTGCACTGTATATAGATCTGTGGCAATTACGCGGGTCAGCTAGGCAGAGTGAACATACTATAATCAAGGAGTATTGTTGACTTGGCAAGCAGGAGTTGTCCACAAAGCTATATTAGTTGACTTCACTTAGGCTTTGGGTTTTCGAAATGTCAATAGGCATATACTACTCGTTCTGCATCATACAAAATATGCTACTCAAAACTCGAAAGTCAGAACGCGAGGATATTCTCAGACTGATTCCACTGCTTGATTCAGATTGACACTGAATATAAATAGCTTGTTAGCTGGATCGTAATCATCTCCGGAACGCCGCATACTCTATGAGCATGTTTGAATACTATGCGAGTATAGCCGGGGACAAAGCTACAGAGATAGTATTTAAGAAACCGAATATAGCTTTGCACCGCCCACAGGTGTTAAACCTCCATTATTTGACATGCATGTTATATCTGTGGTATATGTAGATCACAGGAGAAACTGAGGCTCCCCCTTGTGCCCAATTACCTTCAACTATTGTACGAATTAACACTACTTTCTTCGATGTACTAAATCAGTGATACTTATTATGGATTGGGGGGGGGGGGGGGGGTGAATGACCTAGAAAAAACTGCAATTCTAGTTCTCTTAATCTTTTCTTCGCAAAATGATTGACTGAAGTCATGCAAAATATTCAATGAATCATTGATACTTGACTGGTGCAAACTCCTTAAGCAATAAACTAAAAAGCAGACGCATATCCAAATGTGCAAATGCTGATTCTGATACATGGTCGTATGCTGGATTCATGTGAGATTGCAGTCGGATATATAGTTATCTGCAGCAGTGCAGGGACTTGTCCTGCTGAATGTTGTCGTACAGAGGGAGAAACGTCAGTTATCTTCTATTGCAGATGTCAGCCCAGCAGCATCCTGCCCAAAGTTTCAATCGATCCATGCTTATCTGTTCACTAACAATGACTTCTAATTTTCCCACTATTTCAGAGTACAGAAGCGATCTCTCTAATAGCCGTACTGTGAAAGCGTTAGACTTGTAAAGCATTAGCCATTTTACTTGGTGTCACCCTCACTGCCAAGCAGGGGCTAAAAGGTCGATGCTCTTTTGGCTACTGCAAAGGGCAACGCTTACAACTTATTCTTATTTTTCTTTCAAAAATTAATAGGATTCGTGCCAACCCAGTCTTATCCCGCTGATAAGTGCACGAGGTGATCCTATAATCCGACCTGCTTTGAATAGGTTAATCTACCGACCAGAGAAAGTCTCAGATGGAGTTCTGTAGAGAGAGTAGCGCGTATGGCAGCATGACAGCCGCAACACCCTTGACTAAGAGGGGACATTTTTTTGGCTTCTCCGATAGCTTCTCTCAAAAGCTATCTTCGCTCAGCTTTTCCAAGACGCCTGTCATCCAAATTTGTTTAAATTATAAAATTTGTTTAAAAAGCTTCTAAATTAGTATTGGAAAGACTAATTTATCTGAACTTCTAAATTAAATTAGTACTGAAAAACTAATTAGAACTTTAAACAAGTTTGAGAGACAGGTTTCTGGAAGAAGCTGAGAGAGGATAGATTCTCAAAGAAGCCCTTCTAGAAGCTGAAAAGAAATAGACCTGAACGTCGGATTAGTGTATCAGCCCATAACACGCGGAACAATCTGCTAAGAAAGCGCGGCATATCATAGGAACAATGGTATATTGTAACGATCCTTCTACCGGCAACACACCAGATAGTTAGATTTCATCACATAGAGGTGTGCTTCGATGCGCACCCTCTCCAAACTCGCGACTTATCGCCGAAGGGGTACGGTGGTCCCGATTTTGTTTTTTTTGTGCTGCCCGCCGAAACCCATATCCAAGCCCAGTGCAAGACTCGTATGGGTATACAGGGCCTGGGCGTATCTATACGGACGACCCCACGTGGGTGGGTCCCACGTGCTAAGCTAATCACCGTGATTAGCTCCCATTGCATGCATCGTTTTCATCGGCACTGGAGATCTGATCGAGCTGTTCCACGCCGTCGCTAGGTTAAACGCAAGCGGTTGTTGCCGGCCCGGCCGTCGGCGGTTGTTGCCGGCACGTCCGTCGCCGCCGGTAGTTGTTTCGCATCTCGACGCCGCCGATCGCGCGCGAAGCCCCCCCGCAGATCGATGACCTTGGAAAGGCGCGCCACCGGCTCGGCATCTTCCCCGCTAGGGTTTAAAATTAGAGGTACCATGACTTCATCTTGTAGCATAGTAAGAGGACGCAATTCTGCCGGTTTTTCAATTCTAATTATGGTCCAATACTACAGAATATGGAGAACTCTATATCTGGTATGATTGAGGAACAAAACAAGTACGTCGGCTATAATTCCGATGACTCTGAAATGGAGGAAAATTTGCAGCACGAAGCCGACTGGAGCGAAGACGAGTTTGATGTGAGCCACTATTTTTCATTTCGATTACCAGCAGTCCAGCATCATCAAATTATATATGGTTCCTCATGTCATAATTTATGCAGATTGCGTACGATGAATTTGATAATGATGACAACCATGGTGAACACACAGACGATCAAAATGATGAGAACCATGGTGAACACACAGACAGTCTAAATACTAGTGAGGTATGTGTAGTGACTCATACAATGACATAAAATGATGCATGAAATGATGGCAACTGTAAAATTTACGGTTACTAAATTTCGCAATGCATTAATAAATTTCAGGCACAATTTGACACATAGCTTGAGTACGACTATTACGGTGAATCTGACTTGGACACGGGCCACACTGATGATGTGGAAGGTGCATCAGTTCCTGAGGATTCTGTTGACATGAGCCAGGTTGTTATCTCTTTTTTATCAGTCTCATATAGCTGGAACACATAAATTTATAGTTTTAATTAATGCCTACGTTTTCTACTTGCAGGCGACGCCAAGCGCTAGTCAGCCTGAGAAACCACAGAAAGGTAGCAATTGCAATGAATATCCTGATAGTGATCGGGATTTATACTGGATGATAAAAGAGATGACTTTTATTTCTGAAGCAGCAGCATATTCTTTCTACAACAGATATGCTGAAGATTATGGGTTCAGCGTCCGGCTGGACCAGGTTAGGCGGTTCGATGATGGAGTAATTCGGTTAAGGCGTTTTGTGTGTTCCAGACAAGGCAGACGTCCCAAAAACCAACTGACCACGGAAGGCCGTGTATATAGGCACAGACCTGAGTCTCGCTGCGGCTGCAAGACACGTTTGGTGGTCAAGTTTGATGGAAGAACTGCTTTCTGGGTTGTTGAAGATTTTCGTGACAAACATAACCATGACCCAGCTGAACCATGTCAGACTCCGTTTCTTCGGTCCCATAGGACGACCAACGACGCGCAGAGATCTGAGATATTATCACTGGGATCCATGGGGGTCAGGAAGCACCTCATTATGAGAAAATTCATTGCAGGCTCCGGTTCATTTGCCGGTGTTGGATTCACAAGAAAGGATTTGTACAGCATGTGCTCTAGGGAGAGGAGGAGGCTGCTTTTCGACGGTGACGCTACCACAGCCATCCGCATTGTGGCAAAGAGGAAAAAGAGGGACCCTGAATTTTTCTATGAATATGACGTTGATGAAAAAGGCCGTCTGAAGCACATGTTCTGGTGTGATTCCCAGTCACGTAGGGATTACCAGGACTACGGAGATGTGCTGGTGTTTGATAGCACATACAAGATGAATAAATATAGGATGCCATTTGTTCCTTTTGTGGGCTTGAACAACCACCGTAGGACAACGGTTTTTGGGTGCGCCATCCTTTCAAGCGAGAATGAACAAACATATGTTTGGCTTCTAAAGACTTTCCTCAAAGCGATGTGTCAACAGAAGCCAAAGGTAGTAATCACGGATGCAGATGCCGCGATGATCGGCGCAATCGGCGAAGTATTATCTGGTGTGTCGCATCGCATCTGCAGCTTCAACATTGAAAAAAATATGGAGATGCATCTACCTAACAAGTCACTGAACGAGTTCAGGACTCTTTTGTATTACACCACCTCAGAGCAAGTATTTGAGGAGCGATGGCATGCATTTTACAGAAAATGGCAATCCCCAAAAACCAGAACATGGATGAAGAGGATGTACACCAAGAGGAAACTTTGGGCTGCGGCGTATCTCTCTCAAGGATTCTGGCTGGGTATGAAAAGTAACCAGCGGAGTGAAAGTTTAAACTCTTGTCTGCACCTGCACCTAGATGGGGAAATGACAATTGTTGATATGATTATGCACTACGACAACACAATTGTCCGTCTCCGTGAGAACGAAGCCCACGACGACTGCACGGCTTCACGGACTACACCGAGTGGCAATTACTAATTTCGAGAGAACTAGAGGTTGCTGCTGCAAAAATCTTCACTCTCGTCGTGTTCTATATTATTCAAGGTGAGCTTTCAAAGATTGGCGGCATAGAGATCTTAGAAAAAATGCAGGCAGGAGACTCAAACATCTTCATTGTGGCATGGAGGAATCATGTAAGGACCAGGTTCTACGTGGAATATAGACCCAAGGAGGCAGAAATTATATGGTGCAGATCGTCAAAGGATGATTAGAAAGGGGATCCCTTGCAAGCACATATCGCATGTGCTGCATTTCTTGAAATTTACTCGAAATTCCACAATGTTGTGCTCTACGACGATTCACAAAAAATGCCAGGTTAGGGTTGCCAGCTAGACGCACCAGCGACATGTTTGGGTGGGGTTGGTCCAGGGCGAGAGGAGCGGATGAAATACAGCAGGATGAATATTAAGGTATCACAGGCTATGCATATTGCATTAAACAATTCAGAGGAATATGATCTGCTGAACAGTACCATTGATGGCATAATTTCTAGAAGAGAGGGGTATGCTAAAGGTAAAGCATATGGTCCCCTCGGGTCGGTGCATGAAAATGAAGATGCTAGTGGACCATGCGATATTGTTGTTGGTGATCCTTTGAAAGTGTCCACTAAGGGTGCACCTAGGCAAGAAGCGCAGAAATCTCCAATGACTAAAAATGGAAGACCACTAGGACACAAGGAACGCAGGGTGCATGTGTGCGGGGCATGCCAAGAAGAAGGGCATAACAGAAGAAACCCAATATGCATATTTCATCTGAAGTAAGTTTTTCTGCCATTTTGTTTCATATATTTTAAAAGATTCATATGAGTTGTTGTGTAATTTTATGTCTGTGAACATGTGCGGGAATGTGTCTGCAACGGGAAGGGTAGTTCTTTCATAGTTATCTAAAGGGCAGTAAATTTCCTTAATTATGAATGGGACGACTATAGCTTTGTATTTGATGGAGTTGTTAATGTTTGCAACGTACTGATGTTTTTATTTCGTACTGATGTTCTTAATTCTCTGGTGTTCTTTTGTAAAAATGGCGAAAGACATTATATATTGTGAAGTAGGCATTTCCTTATAATCATCATAGCATGCATGTACAAAGATAAAAATAATTGCATACTTTCGATAATGGGAAATAAAATCAATGTTACAAAATTTTGTAGATAATCATAACCGAATAAATATTGTTTACAACCGAAGACAATTAAAAATTCAATATTACATGTGTCCGGAAACCTTCTGCGGGAGCAAACCGAACAGTCACACTACCAAATTTATGTTTTCCTGGTCTTTGCTAGCAATCTCACTTTGTTTTTCACCGTGTCAAGAATGTTGTGTGGTGAAAAAACAATGTTTGCAACTGTACTTTCTCTCGATTCATCGACTCTAGCCTGCCAAAACGTTATAAGGTGTTATACACATGGCTTGTTAACATTGTTAAAATTAACCGAGTGCATGGAACATAGTATAGCCAACCTGAGAAACCGGGCAAGTCATCTGATCTCCGTCCCAGTGCTCCATACATTGCAATACCCATAATCCGCATGAATTGTGTGATGACCCAGCGTACCACTGCATGGTGTAGTACACAAGTCGTTGACATAACACAAGTGAAACACCATTCCACTCATATTACATCTCTCAGAGTGGTACAACAGAAACATATGCGAGTCCAAGGTATGTCTATAGAAGTACACACGAGCTGTTTACATAAGATCAACACAACCTCCTACTTTACAGGTGAGGTAAAACTTCAAATAAAGCTCCAGAAGAATGACTCGTAGTCTATCTTATTGCTAACTCAAGTTCAAGAGCTACTTGGCTTGCTATAGAAATCTAGCTACTTAGGTGCTAGGATTAGGGAAAGATTCCCTTCTATTACTAGTCTAGGTTTCCATTATAGCTGATGCAGGAGTTGACTCCATTGACTTCTTTGATTGGATTCTTCATCTTGTTGCAGTTGATTCCCTTGTCTTCAAGTTCCACGGTAGTTTCTCCTTCGGTGCCTTGATCTAAGAAGGGGGTTCAAATGGGAGGGAATAAGTACGAGCATACTCAGCAAGTTCATATTAGGAAATAGGTGTATCATGCACTAGCTACAGCCATAGACCAGAAAGTCATAGGCCAATGCAAGTTTTCATAAACATTTCTTCAAAAGGTTTATTTTATTCGAAAACTATGCCCGTCGGTCTTCACGAGTTGAACAGAACTTCGTGGAGTTCCTTTCCCGCCGCGTTCGCAGTTCCCTTCCCGGAACAGGGAGTGACAGTCACAATTCGAGTATCCTCTGCAGAGGTGCGTTACTTTTCCCATAAGAGACCTTATCCTTGATACCTATCCGAGATGCATGCTCGTCCACACTTCCTTGGTGTGGGGCCAGGTGTAAGATCCAAGCCAATCACTGCCTTCTCCGCGACCCTGCAAACCCACCCTTTTGTCCACCCGTACACCCCCAGTAGACTTCTCCCGATAATACGACTTTAGTCACGGTGTACTTTGGACAATCCATCATAGACCGTAGAGCTCAACATCACACACGGATGGGGATTTAAAAGGCTATCCCAACCTACGGCAGTGCCTCCAACACCCCGCAGCTCTACCAGTCCGTTGGCGTGCAGAAGGGAAAAGATACAGCTGACTTCCCCAGAGCCATTATAGATCTTATGGTCAACGCGATTTGTACGGCGCTAGAATCACTGGACGGCATTGGTACTTAGTCCTAAATGAGTAGTACCCATGCAATGGAACCTCCACCATATCAACACATACCATGGTTCCATTGCCCACCACATAGTCATATTCATAATTGTAAAATAATACTTTGCTTTTCAATGCATGAGTGATAAGTACAGTACTTTGCATATAGTTTGATACAAATAATCAAATGACATGAGCAAGCGATGAACTTGCCTTTCTTGACTGCAAGATTATGCAGTCAAAAGCTTCGATACGTGTTAACTCCAAATTCTGAAATACCATCATCGTCCAGTAAGGACAATGTTTAAAGAACTGGCAAAGATGCTATAATGCATAGTATGAGATGCAATCGTCCCGAGCGTAACCTAACCTCGATGATTTAGGATGGGTGAGTTGTAAAGATTTCTTTAGGGTTTGTTGCACTTTTAGAATGGTTCTCAAACAAAGTTCTTATTAAGGTTTGGTTATATCAGCATCATAACCAAGTGATATAAGACATCATAACAATCCTACACATAAAGAATAGTGATGGAATAATAGGTAAAGAACATTTGTCAATTTTTAAGTTCTACCGAACATGGTTGATGATTACTTATACTATACTTCAAAAGAATAACTTTTGAAGAACATGTTGTTTAAGAAATAATAAGTATTTCAAAGAAGGATTAGGCTTATAAGGTTTGATTGACATTTGTACTTCAAAAGAATAACTTTTGAAGAACAGGTTAAATAAGAACAAGAACTACTATAATTAGGGGCTATGACTTCTAGGGTTTACTTATTAGATTCATTTAGTTCTCTAATAGGAACTAGTTGGATTCTTAAACAGAATTGATCTATATGTAGCAAGTATTAGCAGGTTTATTACTATGGTTGATTATGGGTAACATATTAAAGAATGATGGTTAAAGTGTTGCTATAAGTTAAGGTTTACTATGGCTTCACATTTGTTTCACTAAGTAATGCTTAAGGGCTTCTAAACTAGATGGTTTATCACTTCCTGAATAGGGTTCAGTGGAATACGAACATGTGATGTGTATTACTACACAAGATATTGGTACTAGGATTGATCTCCATGGTTCTTCTAGGGTTTGATGGTTTAGAAGGATTCCAATGGTGTGGTATTTAGGATTGATGATCAATGGTGCTAACATATTATCAAGCTAGGGTTTGCTCCTAAGTGACACTAGTGGATCTTATAGGTTTAATTAGAAAGCAGAGACATGAAATAATGATCACATGTGAATTGGTTTTATTTTAGTAGATCACAAACATGGATTCATTTGTTGTTAATTAGGGTTCTATGAGTATAGGTGAAATTCATATAATTATATGAGATAAACAACTAGGGTTTTTTTTAGAGTTGGTTCTAATATGGGATGATCCCATAAAATAATGGGACCAAAGTTCTTACTTATATTAGAACTAGGTTTCTAATTTGTGATACAATTCTTAAATAAGAATTGGTAATAGGTTTGAAATCATTAATAACTTTGAAATAGAAATAATAATGAGTTTAACATTATATTATTTTTAAAAGACTTTAATAAAATATGATAAATACTATTAGGGTTTAGGATTTTAATTAATAGTTGAAGTATTTATCAATTAGGATTTTCATATGATTAAACATAATCATCAAGAAAATTTGTTGTTTTATATTTCATCTTAAGGTGAAGTAATATTTAATATTTTCTTCATGTGAAGAATTGAAACAAGAATTTATCTACTTAGTTTTTAGGTTTTAATAGTTTAAGATTTAAAATTTGGTCTTCTAAAATTTTAGAGGAAATTCATATTGTTGTTCTTTTAAACTTTAAGTATTTGTTTTCTATTTTATTTATAGAGGTCATTTTATGATACTCAATTCTATTTATTGTTTTCTTTTTATTTTCTTAAATGTTTAAAAGGTTTTTCTTTTCTAAAAAAAAATTGACCCAATGGTTTATTGGGTTGGCCCAATGGCCTGGCCAACCAGGCCTGGCCCAAAGGCCCGAGTCGGTTGGGTCTAACCCAACCCGACCCCCACTCTCTCGCTCACCCCTCTCACACGCACACACACGACCCCCCTCCTCTCTATCTCTCTCGTGACCACCAAGCTCCTGCGGCGTCGCCGCCCGCCTCCGGCCGTTCTCGGCCGTCTCCGGCGCCGGCGAGAGGGTTTTTGCTCCGCCCTGAGGTGATCTACCACTCCACCTCGACGATTTAATTCCCGTGGCTTCTCCCGTTCGCCCCCAAACCTGAAACCCTAGTTGGTCGCCTCCGTCGCCCGGCCAGCCGTCGGCCACGCGCCTATAGAGCTCTCTCATGATTCTCCTCCTTCGGATCCCCTTTGTCTGGGCACCCTTCTTCTCATACGAGCTCGCCCCCGAGGAAACCTAGCTCGGATCCTGGTTCTGCACGCTGGCACGGCCCCAGCTGCCATGCCTCCGGCTGCTCCTCCCTTCGACCTCGACTACCTCCTTGATCTCTTGCTCTACTTCGACTTCCTCGACTGCAATACCGAGCTCTGGCTCAATCATGCTGTTCTGGTGGTGTGTTGTGGTGCGGATATACTGGTGGAGATGGTGCTGTGCTGGTGGTGCTGCTGTGATGGCTACTGGTGGATGACTCGACGCCGGCAGGACGGCGTCGCCGACGCAACCCCGGCGTCAATGAACTGGTGCTGTCGTTGTCCTCTCTGCAGCCTCGACCTCGACGCCGGCCGGATGGCGTCCGCGACTGCAACCCCGGCGTCGACTGCTTCTACTGCTGCAATTGCAATGTGAGCTAAACCCCTTCTCGACTTTGCCTATGATCATGTGCTGGTGGACTATACTCGTGTGATCTTGTGGCCTAGCTGCTAGTGGTTTATGTGCATATTGAATTGATGAGGTGTGGACTTAAGCTAGTGATGCTCTGGTTCAATGATCATTGCTATATGTTCTGTGTAGTGCCCCTGTTTGGATGGTTTTATTCATCCAGACATGTGCAATCTGTAGCTGTTGTGATACTGACGAAACTGAATATTTACTACACTGTCAACTGAAAGTTTCAGTTATGGATTTGTTTATAATTTCAGTTATGCCATATAAAATTAGTGTTGCTCGCGGATTGGTGATGTACTTGATGGTTGGCTTGTATGCATATTTATGATAGCTTTGCTGGATATTAATTCGAGATGATCCATTGATGGTCTGAGATTTATGTGTTGCACAGAGTTGGTTGTGTAGCAATTCCATGATGGATTAATTACTGCTGATACTTGGGTTACTTGGTTGGCCTGGAACTTATTTTCTGGACCCCAAGTAATTCCTGGAGATTGTAGATTGGTTAATGAAAGCTGTGCTGTGTAAAGATTTATAAGAACAGATGCTGTTGCTTGATTCTTTGACCCTGCCTGTGATGCAAAGGCTGAGGCTAGATTTTTAGATAAGAACAGATACTAGTTGCAACTTTCCAAATTCTATGATGAGCATAGCATAGCACTTCTATGCCAGATCTGAGAGAAAATCCATCTCTCCATCCTCCTAGATGAAAACCTAGTTGAAGGGTAGTTTGATGGGATGATTTTTATTCCTATTGTTCTTCCCCAGATGTGTATGCAAAAACTAAGAACAAAACTTGTATGGCTGATTGGTTTCTACCTGTTGAGCTGGGTAGCTTAATAGCTGGTTCTTCTGGCTTTTGAGAGATCCTTCTTGTGGAGTGCATGTTCCTCCAAGCTGCTTCATATCCTTCCTGGTGATCAATCTGATGATTTCAGTGGTTTATCTAGTGGATTTGTTCTTGCTGTTCTATAGCTACTTACCAGATTTGCCAAAGTGTGGTGTGTGTTGGCTGAAAATGTGAGATGTGCTAGGAAAGCTGCTTGGTACAGTTGTTGTTGTTCCTCTTATATACTACTGTGGGCTTGGCTGTGGGAGTGACAACACACAGTTGCATGTGTGTGTGAGCTGCTTACAGGTGGTCCCACTCTCCAGGTGTAGGTGGTCAAATTGACTTTCCTTGCCTCAGGTGCAAGGCACTGCTGGTTTGCTCTTATCCTGTCTTGGCCTATATATTTTGGATACTGCCAAGTGTATTGCTCCACCTTTACTGTTACTAGCAGGATGGTTATGTCTGATTGATCTTTATCCATGCTTGGCCTTTATTTTGGTACTGCCAAGTGTTAATTCTATTGGCTGCTAGGGAGCTTAACAGACCAAGTGTCTATATGATTTAATTAGGCTTCGCTTAATTAATATGTGGCTTAAAATAATTGTCTTAGGATCATATTGACTTATCCATGTCAAGGATGATCCACCTTAAACACATATGTGGGCTTCTTAAGGATTCTAGCTAGATTAGAGGGAAGTTTTGAAACAGTTGCCTTGTTGCCTTGTGATATGGATCAGCTACTATTGCTTCTAGTCCCTGGTTGCCTTCTTGATGAATGTTCCCTGATCCAAATGACCCATATGTCCCTTATATGATCCATTTCTTCCTGATGTTGCCTAAGAAAGAATTTAATTCCCTCAAATCATCATTAGGGATCAAGAGTAGTTCTTGAAACCCTTTAGCTAGATTCCAATATAAAAATGTCTCCATAAACATGGAGACAGACATTTTAACATAACTCCCATTTCTTTGCCTTAGTTGTTTATTTTGCAGGGAAAGAAGAACAAGAAATGTTAAGAAGATTTAGATTTAGAAATTCTTTTAGTTCCATTTTGTATCCTCATATTTGTTGTGTAAATTGTAATACTTTAATAAGTGTTGTAATAATACTTTTATGAATTGTTATTTGTAATATTTAACTCTCATTTATATTTATATTTACCTTGTATTATATAATTGTTTAGAATTCAAATTCCAATTCAAAATCTTATTTGAACTCTGTCATTCATATTTGAATTTGAATTCAATCTATTTCCCTCGAAAAAGTAATAAATCAACAAAGGTCATGTCGAAACTTATCGCACTTGTGTCGGTGACATACCTCAATTCCATCGACACAAGAGAAACCTCGATCACTTTGCGTTTTCGATGAACGCGCGAAAATCCCCCGGATTTTCTATGCATGAATGCAATACACACTCTCGTGTTCTCTCTTTTTCTTGCCTCTAAACCTGGAATATTACAA
>NC_061510.1:126434709-126471944 GCF_022539505.1 Lolium rigidum
ACGGGTCGGCGGAGTCGGATTCGTCGAAGGTGGGCACGCTCGTCGGGGCTGTTGATCTTGAGCCCCGCCGCCTTCCTCTCCCCGCCTCTCGCGGTTCTTCAGATTCTTCTTCTTGCGCCGCCGCTTCTGCGCCTCGCGTCTCGTGCGCACGCTTCTTGCTCGCCGGTGCAGCCACCGTCCTCTCGGCCCCAAGCGGAGCTCGGATCCGGGCAGCTCCGCCCGCCGATGAAGCCGCCAACTGGGTTTCCTCAACCGCCGCCTCCTTGCCCTTCCCCTCCTTCCCCTTCCCCCTCTCCATGGACGAGCGCGAGCGAGCACGAGAGCGAGCTGCTGTTCTTGACCTAGGGTTTTTTGCCCGATTTGGGGATTGCTTTTGCTTTGGATAGATGTGCTGAAGAGGACAGGGGAGAAAGATATTTATATCTCGGCGGTTCCGTCGTGGCCGCGCGTGGACACGTAGGCATATAATACATAGAGGTATGGGTCATACGGGCTTGTACGTGGGCTGATACGAACCCAGCCAAACCCAAAGTACATAGGAAATGACGATCATGCCCCCAGACCCGAATCGGTATGAACGAATCCTAACCGTCCGTGTGTTTTCGCGATTTGGCGAGTTTGTGGTGGGTGCGTATGGAAGCAAAAGCGCATCACATATTGTCTCAGATACAACCCAGATACAAGGAATTTAGAGATCTGGGGGAGGAAGTAGCAGAGAACAAGGGAAAAGGGAGCAACGCTCTCTGTTACAATAATATTCGATGATGCCTTTTTTCCTTCGCCTTCCATTACTTGCAGTCAACATCCTGAGTTGTCTTGGCTGAGCCGTCACTTCCTGGGCTTGATGTTTCCTTGGGCCTGCCGAGTGTGCCACTAGAGCCCACTTCCATCACATTCCCCACTCCTTGAAGACCTGCTTGTCCCCAAGAAGGAGCATCTGGGTAGTCTTGAAGAAGACGAGCATGATTCTCCCAGGTACACCACGAATTGGGTAAACCCGACCACTAAACTTGGCACAATGTAACATATGATTTGCCAGTTTTAATCTGTTTAGTATCAATTACCTGTAAAGGAACTGGGCTGCCAGTAGTATCTTCACATTGTGAAGGTAAATCAGGTTGAGCAATCACATCTGCTGGTAGTGCTTTTTTGAGTAACGACACATGCACCACTGGATGAATTTTGCTTTCATATGGAAGATCCAACTTGTAAGCAACTGCATCAATCTTCTGGAGAACAGTATATGGACCAAAGAACTTGTAACTTAGCTTTTGGTTTGAGCGCCGAGCAATGGAATTTTGAACATAAGGTTGAAGTTTGAGAAACACTTTATCTCCCACTTCAAACACTCTGTCCACTCTCTTTTTGTCAGCCTGACTTTTCATTCGTTGTTGCGCTCGCAGCAAATTCTGCTGAATAAGTTGTTGCATGTCATGCTTCTCTTGTAACCATGTCGCCAAATCTGGTACAGTGTCTTTGTCCTGGAGAGATATGTCCTGCAGACCAAAATGCCTTGGTTTGTACCCATACAACACTTCAAATGGAGACTTTCCAATTGCTGAGTGAAATGTTGTATTGTACCAGAATTCAGACAAGGATAACCACTTTGACCATTTTTTTGGACAAGCCTGAGTCATGCACCTCAAATACGTTTCAATGCACTGATTCAATCTCTCTATTTGGCCATCAGTTTGTGGATGGTAACTTGAGCTCATGTTCAAGGTTGTGTCAGTGATCTTGAGAAGCTGCTGCCAAAAATTGCTAGTGAACACTTTATCTTTGTCGGAGATAATTATCTTGGGCAACCCATGCAATTTGTAAATGTGATCGACATAAATCTGAGCCACATCGTGTGCTGTATAAGGGTGTGATAATGGCAAGAAATGGCCATATTTAGTGAACTTATCGATTACCACTAAGATGGTGTCATACTTCCCAGACTTTGGCAATCCTTCAACAAAATCTAAACTAACAATGTCCCAAGCTTTATCAGGAATAGGTAGAGGCTGTAACAAACCTGGAATTCCCACATGTTCTGGTTTCGCTTGCTGACAAACAATACAGTGTGCCACATAATTCTTGACATCTTGTTTCAAGTTTGGCCACGAGAAGAGTGCTTTGACCTTATGATATGTAGCGTTGAATCCACTGTGTCCGCCAACACCACTATCATGTAATGCCAATAGAATTGCCTTTTTGGCTTCCTCATGATTTCCCAGCCAAATTCTATCCTGATGTTTGATGACTCCATTATGTAATGAATATCCCGCATTATTAGGACTGACAATGCTAAGTTCAGTGAGAAGCCTCTTTGCTTGGTCATCCTCTAAGTAGCTCTCAACCACAATTTCTAGCCATCGAGGAGTGCTGACAGAAATTGCTACTAGTTCACTATTATCAGGGAAGTGAGATAAAGCATCAGCCACTACATTGTTTGTTCCTTGTTTATATCTGACCTTGTATTGCATTCCTAGCAATTGGCAGAAAGCCTTGTGTTGGATTGAATTGGTCAACTGTTGTGCCTCCAAATGAATTAGGCTTTTGTGGTCGGTGAATATCGTAAACTCCTGATGCTGCAAATATTGCTTCCACTTCTCTACTGCCATTATCAAAGCCAAACACTCTTTTTCATAAGTTGAAAGTGTTTGAGCACGAGAACTTAGTGCTTTACTAAGATATGCTATGGGATGTCCCAACTGGGACAGGACTGCACCAATACCCACTCCAGAGGCGTCAGTGTGCACCTCAAATGGTAGCTGAAAATTGGGCAATGCAAGTACTGGAGCTTCCACCAATGCTTTTTTCAATGTTTGAAAATCAGTAGCTGTCACCGACGACCATATAAACTGAGTTCCCTTTCTCAACAATTCAGTCAAGGGACGGCTGATGGTTCCATAATTAGCTATGAACTTCCTGTAATACCCTGCTAGTCCTAGGAACGCCCTTACTTGCTTGACTGTATTTGGAACAGGCCACTGCTTAATAGCTTGAATTTTGGATGGGTCAGTTGCAACCCCTTCGGCACTAACGACATGACCAAGATACTCAAGCTTTTTCTGTGCAAAGGAACACTTGGACTGTTTAACATAGAACTTATTATCTTGCAGAATGGTGAATACTTTATTTAATAGTTCCTTATGATGTTCCAAAGTGGATGTGTAGATCAAGATGTCATCCATAAATATAAGCACCCCCTTGCGCAGTAAGTCAGCAAACACGGAGTTCATTGCAGCTTGAAACGTTGCTGGAGCATTGGTAAGGCCAAATGGCATTACCTTAAATTCCCAATGACCATGATGGGTTTTGAATGCCGTCTTGTACTCTTCTCCAGGGACGAGCCTAATCTGATGATAACCACTGCGAAGGTCAAGCTTGGTGAAATACTGAGAACCGGAAAGTTCATCTAACAGCTCGTCTACCACTGGTAAAGGATACTTGTTCTTTACTGTCAATGCATTCATATATCTGTAATCAATGCACATACGCCAGCCGCCATCTTTCTTTTTGACAAGGATCACAGGAGATGCATAAGGACTGTGGCTTTCTTGAATTACTCCTTTTTGCAACATATCTTTGATTTGAGCTTCCAACTCGTCTTTCTGTGTTGGGGCATACCGATATGGTTTCTTTTGCACTGGTACTGCCCCTGGTAATAAAGGTATTTGATGGTCATAAACTCTGCTTGGTGGCAATTCGGTTTGTTCTTGAAATGAGGCTTGGTGCTTTCTGATGACTTCCAAAATTTCAGCCGGGACAATCTGTTGTTGCAATGCTTCATTACTGACATTCAACGCCATCAGCTGGGCTATCGAACCTTGCTCCACAAGTTGATGCAACTCTGTGGCTGATATTTTTGGACAGTATGTGTTGTTAGTTGAAACACCCCGCAAGGTAATTATTTACCATCATGCTTGAATCTCATTTTCTTCCGCTTCCAGTCAATGAACATCTTCCCATTGTTACAGCTCTCTAACCAATCCATGCCCAATATCATGTCATAACACTTCAATGGCAGAGCTCGGACTGGAGTAACAAATTTAGTTTGTTTAACACCCCACGTTAGGCCAGACATCCCTGTGTCACTGACCAATTTAGTGCCATCAGCAATGGTGACTTTCACCGGTGATAATGGTTGCACTGGAATCTTCAGTCGATCAACAAGTTCTTGACTGATAAAATTTCCTGAACTCCCTGAATCAATCAGAATAAGGACTTGTGACTGTCCAATATGACCAAGCAATCTCATGGTCCTTTTACTTGTAGTACCTTGTGTAGCTGCAGGGGACAGACACAAGGACTGCTCTATTTCTGAGTCACCTGAATCTTCAGATGTTGTTTCACCATCTCGAGGTTCAGCGGCATGCTTGTCAAGCTCTATCTCCAAGGCTTCACACAGTGCATCCATAACTGCCAGCTCAATCTGTTTGGGACACTGGTGTGTTGGGTCATATTTGCCCCCACATTTGAAGCACTCACCTTTTGCTCTACGCTGAACACGAAGGGTGTCAAACTTGGTTGGTTGAGCCACTTGGATTGGTTGCTTCCCAACATCTGCTTTCATTTCTACTGGTTGAAGACCCAGTTTGCCTGGTCCTGCTTGATTATGCCACTTTTTGTACTCATATTTGTTGCCTCGTTTGAAATCGATATTCTGTGCTTCCTGTAAGAGAGCCAGAGAAATAGCCGCATCAACTGTTCTTGGCTTATGCAATATGATAGCTGAACGTATGTCTTTTCTTAATCCTTTTACATACTTTGCAACAAAAAAAGTGTCATTAAGGCAGGATTGTGTGCTAACAACTGATTTTGTAGTAATTCAAAATCTCTAGAATAAGCATCTACATCACCAGCTTGTTTAATCTCTAGAGCTTTGTTCATATCTGTGTAATATAAACTCTTGGAGAATTTCTGACACACAGCTACCACTAAGTGTGCCCATCCATCTATGTCATGTTGGGCCTCATAGGTCTGTAGCCATAAAGTCGTGAGAACCGAGTGAAGTGCAAGGTTGCATAATCTACCTTATATTCCTCTCGAACATGGAACATGTTGAAGTATTTATCAGCTTTTTCTTTCCACATTTTAGGATGTGTGCCATCAAATTTAGGAAAGTTGGTTTTAGGCATGCGAAACTCATTATGTGAGGTATCTCTATGCACTCTATTGCTAGTGATGTGAACAACATTAGATGGACCAGATTCATGCTGATTTCTAGTAATCTGATACGCACCATTGTCCAGAGCACGCTCTGAAGCGGTGCCCTTGTGTTGAATGACCTCACGGCGCCCATCTGGGCTGGTGGTGGCATCGAGCACCTTGTTGATGGAGCTCTCCAGAGATGTGATACGCGTGCCCATGTTGAGCATCTGCGTTTCCACCGCCCCCACCTTGACGGAGAGAGCATCCTGCGACTTGAGTATGCGCTCAGTGGTGAGCCGCAACTCCTTGCAACTCTCGGTGTTCTGCTTCGCTGTCTCCGCAGCCGACGCAAGGCCGGTGAGAGCAGTACTCATCTGAGCCGCTAGGGCCTCAAGGGTGATTGCCATGGCCGTTGCTTGGTGCTCGATGGAGGTGACACGGACCGTGAGCGTGGCTTGACGCGCCGTGATGTCGAAGCTCCAATCACCTTGGTTCTATCACCGCCGGAATCGACGAGTACTAGGGCTAGCCGTTCCTCTGCAATCGATCCCCCAACCGCCTCCTGAACCACACGAGCTCGACCGATCCGACAGGGATTCCACCTCTGCGCTATGGGTGCACAGAGAACCTTCGTCGTCGTCGTGCTTGTGGCCGAATGAACCCGTCGCCTAAGATTTCGCCTCCTGCGCCGCCAATGGTGAGGCAGCCGCACTCCACGCCGCCGCAAGCCACACAAGAGAGCAGGGATTACTGAGAGATCCGGACCTACTCCTTGTTGACCTGATCCGCCACCCACTCTCCTCGCTATAGATCTGGTAGGAATTTTTTTTGTGGAGAATTTTGTGGGAAAATTTCGCCGATCCGCCGGGAACGAGGGCTCCTGATACCAATTGTAACGATTCTTCTACCGGCAACACACCAGATAGTTAGATTTCATCACATATTGTCTCAGATACAAGGAATTTAGAGATCTGGGGGAGGAAGTAGCAGAGAACAAGGGAAAAGGGAGCAACGCTCTCTGTTACAATAATATTCGATGATGCCTTTTTTTCCTTCGCCTTCCATTACTTGCAGTCAACATCCTGAGTTGTCTTGGCTGAGCCGTCACTTCCTGGGCTTGATGTTTCCTTGGGCCTGCCGAGTGTGCCACTAGAGCCCACTTCCATCACATCTTTACTATTAAATTGCAATAGGTGACCGCCTGGTGTTACACTTGGGCCAGTTTTATATGGGCTAAACCCAAAATCAACAACCCAACACGGGCCTAGATCGTTTGGACCGTATTTTCCTAGGTCCCGTAAAAAGACATGGGTGACTCGTTTGGACTGTATTTTCCTAGGTCGTTTCAGAACTGTAGTTTGACTCGTTTGGTACCTAATCTCTCTCTGTTTTAGAACTGTAGTTTGACTCGTTTGGTACCTAATCTCTCTCTTCTCTTCTATCTATATCTATACCTCTATACCTAATAATAAAGGAGCTAACGTTTCCGTGGTTTGGTCCGTCACTTTACGCTTTCGTCCAACCCACTTTACGTCTTCTATATCCCATCCCACCAATCCTTGTTTCGTTTGTCCCGTTCTGGCTACGACCGGCAGTAGAGTTTTGCTCCAACACGCTAGATGCTATCCTCAACAAACTATGGTAGGTTGAGGCCACACGCGGAAACAGAGTCCATCTAGAACGTGATCTATACTGGCATCATATAAGTAACCACGTCTTGATCGATCAGACACCCGGCCGGCCGTAGCCAGGACGAGAAAGAGTAGGGATTGGGCAGGCCCACGCTGTGATCGATCATACGCCCGGCCGGTGGCAGCGTAGACCAGAAAGAGTCGGGATTGGGGAAGGAAAAGTACGATGTCGATCTGGTCGACGAGGCCACGCCGGCGGCGGACGATAGACAGGCCACGGACAAGGACGAGGAGGGACTTCCTTTAGCAAGCGACAACGAGTGTTACAACTACTACAGAGAAGATGAGGAGGACAACAGGCAGGCCACGCCGCCGCCAACTCTTCATAGCCAAGACGAGGAGGAACAGAAGCTGGCGACGGCCGACGGCTGCTAAAGTTCAGACAAGAGGACGACGTCGGGCGCCAGGAGATGGACGGCGGTGCCGTGGGACCTGTCCAGGACGGCCTCGGGCTGGTAGCAGGACAGGATCTCCTGTCTCTGCGTGCACTCGAGCGGATTCTGCCCACGCGCGCCCGTTGGTTTCCGATGTACTGCCGTGCTGAACTCGGCCAAGAGGGGCGAGCGACAGGGTAGGGCGGGAGTGGCCAGTGGTGGCGGACGAGTTCGTGTCGGGGAGATGGCGCAGGTGCTGGACGTGGTGGTGTTCGCGTGACCGACAATCAACAATGGGGACACAACCGATCGCGCCGGTGTCGCAAGAGAGCATCGAGGAGCTTGGTCCGAGGAACGCTCTGTACAAGTTGCGGGACGCCGCTTACGAGCTACAGATCGACCGGGCACTCTGGCCTCAGGCGGCGGCGCGGTTGCAGCCAAGCCGCTCCACTCTGCGTCCGGCTTCCGCCCCATCGTCCGCCCAGCGAAACGCCGCCGGCGAACTAACGCACGGCAGCCAGCTCTACCATGATCAGCGCTAATCACTCTTCAAATCTACTACTCCTGCAGCGTTGATTGTTTGGGCTTGTTTGCTTTCTCAGTTTTTCTTCTTCACTGCAGGTCATTGATTGATTTTTCCTCATGGCGAGCATTCTGACGTTTTAAAAGAACTACAATCTGGGCAGAACAGTCTAGGGTACATTCAGTTTTTTTAAGCTGAAGGATGCATTTAGTTTTGATGCTAAAGAGGAAAGATCGCCTTCCATTGTGCTTTCTGTTGGTAATATTAGCAGCTGGAATATTTTATAGGCTAAATGGCTCATCGTATTTGTGTTTCTTATATCTTCTCTTCCATCAAAGAGAGAAATCAAGACTTATGATTGAGCTTTTCCATCTACCCCAATATCATCCGGATTTATCAGGTCATTTACACACATACAGATATATTTGTTTTTTTTTTGCTGGTATAGAGATGTGTTTGTTCTGGTGGAATATTGCAAGTATAGCAAGCTACTCGACTGCATTTCCATAGTCATTGGCTTAATTGCATTTTGACTATTTTTTAAGGTCATGTGCCTTGCTTCTGCATCTGTCTCTCCAGCAATGAGATGGAGGAACCCGACGCCGTGCGCATGGCATGGACTTATCAGGGTTAGGGGAGCACCGTCATTGTAGATGCCATAGGCGGAGGTGACACAAAAAAAAAGTTTCCTGGGCTTCATTCCCATCTCTAGGTCATCCACGGTGGAGACGAGGAGATCGATGGATTCACCCGTCGCAACGCACGGGCAAATTTTCTAGTACCTAATAATAGTGTTTTGTTTTCGCGTGTCCGGGACTCTGGGCAGCGCTAGAGTTCTATCACCGATTCGTTTTTGACGCTGTACGCCATCATACATCACGCGTGTGTGTTTTGGTTTCCTTGCAATCGCTTGGTGTTCGTAAAGCAAACGTCAGACATCTCTTCCTGTTCCTAAAGGAAACTGCTAGATGTGATTCCCTGTATATAGCAACCACCACGTGAGAGACCGAGCAGACGAAGCCGGTTGGGATGACAACGGGCTTGGGGCTATGCTGCTCCGCGCCACGATTATTGATCTGATCACGATCAAGCGGAAAATGATGGATTCCGTACTGAACCTCCATCGACATGGATGACGCTCTCGCCTTCGCATGGGACGCTGCCTGGTGATGGAGATGTAAAAAGGACAGGGCGCCCGGTGATGGGGTCCTCTGTATATGATATCAGTCGTCAAGGTCTGTGATGTCATGTATTCTTCACTGGCCCGTCCGCCACCGTCGCCATGAGTACGTCGAACGGGAACTCTATTTCTCTTCCAGAGTTTATGGAGGAAACTATGTACACCAAGACTGGTCTTGAGCACACAAAATCAGTCCCGCGAAAAGAAGATGTGAGGGCCGGCGAAAAGCAATCCTGGAGAGTCATGACGGCGGCGACACAAACAGCGCCAGCATAACGTGGGCGTGGGCGCCGGAGGAAGAGGCGACTGTACGGATTTTTGGCGTCCATGTTCGTCGAGCCACCCTCCTCCTTAACTCGCTCGTAGGCTACGGTGACGGTCAACGAGGTATGTGTGGTTCAGGCCTTCGTCTCCTTTCTTTCTGAAATCTTACTGATGAATCATGCACATTTGCATGCGGTCGTTGTGTGGTACAGTGATCGGAAGATCAGTAGTGGCGATTGGTTGTCGGTGTTCGCGGAGTCAATTCAATCGCTTAGTGTAATCTAAACCAGTTAGACTTACATCCGTATAAATGGTTGTAATCCGGCGTACTAGATGTTGCTGATTATTACTATTTAGACGCGTCTCTAAATTTTCCACGTCGTTCTGTCCACAAGTAGCTATAAACAATTTCATGAATTTTTAACCTACTCGATGAAGGAGCAGCTGTGTGCGTTGTAAGCAATTCTGCAGTGGAGATGTTCCTGGTGAGGTAGGGAATTAGAAGCAGGCAGTCCCTAACACGACAACTTCCTCGGCCCCCCTGCACATCTAGATACAACAGTGGCATTGGGGAAAAAGCTAAAAAAAATGTGAGAATCGGGTGCTTGGAGAAAGTGGTACAACAGTATTATTCTTTGCAAAAACGTTTCATACTCACAAGATATGCATGACATCACAAATATAATTTCAGTAAGCGAACGTGCGACAAACCATGTAGTCAACACTAATACCATGTCCTACACTTCAATGTAAAACCAATTGCCGATTAAGCTTGTAGGCATGCCAATAATTACAATCAACAATTAATTTTGATATACATTTTTTTCCAAGATAGAATTAGAACTAGCGGCTTATTTCATTCACGAAATACATAGGTCAATTGTAAAAGAACCATTCACAAAGCATAAATTTCTAACAGCTGAGAACAATCAGCTGGGCACGGGCTAGCCTGCAATATGAACAAAAACATTTAAAAATAGGAGCCCGCTAGACATATTGAAGAAATGTACAAAAAAGGGCTCGAGTTTATCGATCCAAGATCACGGCTCAATTGCAAGTCCTTGTGCTCTACATGATGGATTGAAGATTCTTGGTAACCGTGCAATCATATTTATGATGTTATATGTAAATAATTTTACACTTCCGCAGCAACGCGCGGGTATAGTGCTAGTATATATAGTAGCTAAACACGGCTAGCATAAACGGCGACAATGTTCGACAAGATGTGAGCACACAATCTGCTAAAGTGTCACTATAAACAGTAAATTACAATGAGCAGTGTGTGCCATTGTTCGTGGGTTCTGCAGCAAAATGTGTGGAGACGAACTTGGTTGCATAACTAATGGATGCGACGGGAGCTTGACACATTGAGGAGTAGGACGAACACTCAGCTGAGGGGCTGAGCTATCCCCCGATCGATCCTAACTGCCGGCAGCAACTTGGCAGTTGGCACCGAGAATTTGTGGGAAAAAACGTCACTGCATGTAGCACTCGTGCAGCCTGTCCTTCTCCCTCCACATCTCGCTCTCGGCAGGCCACATTAGGGCATGTACATTGGTTTAGACGGATGCTGTCTGTAATAAGTACTCCATGTTATCTATAGACACGATGATACGTGACAGTATATACAATAGTCTGTCTGTAAGTTATCTATTTTTAGCATGGAAAAAAATAGCGCGCTATTCCAACACTAATAGCACGCTATAGCATATTTGGAGAGCCGGCGCTACGCTATTTTGGCGCTATAGCGCGCTATTCGCGTTAATAGCACGCTATAGCATGCTAATAGCGTATTTTTAGACCCACGCTATTTTTTTATAGCGCGCTATTTTTTTCCTTGATTTTTAGTCATAGCTATATGTGAGTATAAATTATAGACACCCTTCATACAACAACAAAAATAGTATCTGTAAGCTGTCTGTAAGAAGCCTACAGACTATCTGTAACTTTACAGACAACCTCCTTCTCTCTCCTCATTCTCTTTCCTCCACATCACTAAAATCACCTATAACTACCTCTTACAGACAGCTGAGTCATCACCATTGTACATGCCCTTAGAATAGTGCCACCACACTCAATAAGTCATCCGAATATGACAGTGCCAGGTACGAAGACTGAACACATGGGGCACAAAGTCGAACCAATAGCTCATATGCGACATTTCTTCACATTCGTATCGTCAGGAGAACGCCATTTCTCTCACAAATAGCTTCCGCACGATGTTTCACAAGGCCTAATGCAAGAGATAATGTTAGCAATGTGATCCGAGCAGGGCCCACAACTTATCCACCCCTAGCGCGGTACCTTCAGCTTGTCCACTGAGCGCACAGGACCTACCACATATCCACCATAGAGTGGGACCCACGACTTATCCCCCTTAGCACGGACCATGGACTGTCCACCGAGGGCGGGACTCACCACATATCCACCTCAGAGCGTGACCCATGACTTATCCAACTCAGTCTTAGTACAAGACGGGAGTCCGAGCCATCCCCGCGCTCGTGCTCTGCCGCCCCCATTGCGTACCGTTCCCCACCCATTATTCTGCTACTTCTTCTCCGACAACGAATCGCAGCAACGTCGGCAGCGAGAGAGATGTTGAGCACCTCTTCAGTCCCCCGCCCCCATGCCGAGGTATGGCGTAGTGTCGATGACCGGATGCCTTGACTGCCCAGGCATCGCGTCACTGAAGCGATTGGTGACTAAGAAGGAGAGGATAATGGAAACTATGGGCGCGAATTTGTGAAATGCGAGAGCAAGCTAGAGTTGGGAAGGTAAGATCTTATCTTCATCAAACAATTTCTCCGTTGCCAATTTCTGGTTTTTGTCGTTAGATTTGAAATTTGGGATTTAGGGTTAATCTTTCTGATTCCAGAATCTTAAGAAATGATGTCGTTTTGAGTAGAGGGATGAAAATATTGATAGGATTCGACTGAAGGGTGCAATTAATTCGAAGGGAAACACATATAGGGAGCACCATTTTCCGTCGGTGATGGAGAAAATAGGGTCTAACATTGTTGCTACTGTGGGTGATGTGGAAGTGGAGGAAAACTTGAAGAAGTTGAGCAAGAACTTAAGAAAAATTATCGATCTAAAGAAGCATGCAAATGTGATGGCTGCTATTTTTTTATGTTTGTGTAATTGCTCTTAGGTTTGTGTGTTTGATGATCATTAGTCGTTAGGCATTGTAAGCAGTGTTTGTTTAATTCTCCAAGCTTTTTAACCCTAATGATATGGATGATTTGATGTGTGGATTAGACTTGAATAAAAGGCAACACGAATTCGGTCAAGTTTTATCTGTTTTTGGTTTGTTTTTGAGATCATCAGTATTGAATAAAAAAAATCAAAGGTTGTTGTTGGGCCCTGGCACGATGACTAGTGTTGGAATAGGCTAGGCCCAAGTAGAGATGGTGTGTGATAGAAAAGGCCTGGCCCAATGATAAATCTAGCCTGCGTTAGTTAGTGTAGTTTCGGCTTAAAAAAATATGCAATATGATGGAGATGGAACATGTCAATGAAACAATTTGTGAGCTTGTTTATTTTCTTGTCCAATGTTTTCCGTTATAAAAATAATACAATATGTTATTTCACTACTATTGATCTTGTTTATTTTCTTATATAGTATGTTTTTGCCTATATTGACGCGGATTTGGGCGGTTTGAGTCTAGTTCATATTTTTTTGTACTAGATCGGGAGTAGTATTTGAAAAATCTAAATAAAATGAACTAGACATCATTGCGAGACTAGTAAGGCAACAATCATAACATGCCGGGGTGATTCAAATAGATGCATTCTACCAAACATTAATAACCACACATTTACAAAGAATATTCCACCATATGTACATACATAAAGATAGATATTAATCCTCCTATGCACATAACAATAAATAATGCAATCCTAATGTACAAACATAGTCTCTCCAGCAACATACATATATACGCAGACATAATTAATGAACATGTCATTAATTTACTAATACTAATCTTTCTTTAGTATCTTGATGTCCTTCCAGCG
The DNA here is from genome assembly GCF_022539505.1 of Lolium rigidum. Classification (NCBI taxonomy): domain Eukaryota; kingdom Viridiplantae; phylum Streptophyta; class Magnoliopsida; order Poales; family Poaceae; genus Lolium; species Lolium rigidum. The sequence continues at coordinate 126,447,898 of NC_061510.1, forward strand.
AGACTCCATGAAGCTGGAGTCGTGGTTCTGCGCATACACTCCGAACTTAAAGTAGTGTGAATCACCACCCCGGCCGGACACACGCAGCTTCTCCTCGCCATCGATGAACACGGTGAGCATAGACCCTTCGACGTCATGGACCACATTCAATTTAAACCAACGGTCATAGATGTTGTCTTCAACGAGTTGCCTGTCATAGTAACGCAACGCGCCGTTGTAAACATGCAACATGAGTGTGGTGGCCGTCTCACTGCCTCCAAAAACCTGCATGATGGACACACCCGATGTACCGGAGGGGACATAGCCGTACCCCTCGAACTGCCACACGCCTGAGCTATAGTCATATCCCTACATGTAGAAGAATAAGTAATGTTAATGTATACCATCGTACAAGAAAATGTAACGATCACTACATCTTATACAAGAATATATAATGACTACTAATTATGTTGGTAAGTAACTTACTTCCATCCTGATCTCTGTTCTTGGGCTGGTGTGGCTCTGGCGGGCATGAGGCTTGTCAGAGGAAAGCACCCACAACTTCCGCACGGTGCCATCGAAGCTATACCGCGATCCACTCGCCTCGTTGTACGGTCTTTGCAGCTCAAAGTTACTCTCTTTGAGGCTCACTGCCGTGAACCCATCCGTCGGGTTGGTGGTTTTTGGTGCCCGGGCGCCCCTTGCCCCAACGTATGAAGAAGATGCCAACACGACAAGTAGAGCCACACAAATCCAAGACAGAGCATGAGGAGCCATGTGCACTTTATATGTGTGTGACTTCTGCTCTCTGCCTTCTTCAGTTGTCTACTTGTCCCTCGATGTAGAGGCTTGTAATGAGATATGGGACTACCGAGGTTCTATGTGGCTTATATAGTTCTGGAGCCCGGATTTCCCTATACTTGGAGAAACTGACAGCTTTTCTATTCCAAACTAGAGAATTGATAGCTTAATTAAATAGTACTCTTGATGTTTACAGTTACACAAGGAGGATACGTTGAACAAGTGTGTCGAATTGAACATGGCTTTTTTTCGAAGTGTGCTGAATTGAACATGGATTATTAAGTGATCAGTGGTCAGTTGAATGTTCCTTTTAGTGCGTACAAGATGAGGTTGACTGTGGCTAGCCAGTTTTGATTTGATTTGTTTTCGGCCAGCATTTGCGTGAGTGAATAGAGGTTTTGCCTTTCTTTTGGATGCTTCGCTGGGTCCTCCCTTTCAGCCTCGAAATTACCTTCCCAGCTGAATCTGCTCGCTAATGACAAATTCAACATCTGAGTGGTCTGAAAACAACGGTTTATGGTATGGTAACTTAGATCGATTTTGTTAGACGTTTTCTGAAAAAAATGCAATATCTCAGTTGTGATGAACTTCTGGAACCTAGGGGTTTCTCTATTTACAGGCTCAGTATTAATTAGCAACGAATTTGCTTTCCCATCTCGGCTGGTTGCTTGATCTAGCATAAGCCGCTGATAATTCGAGGCATGATGAATTTCCCAAGCAAGTAGCTAAGGTGGACTGTTTAAATTACAATCAGAGGAGCGAAACCCTCCCTCCCTCCCGCGATCCGCGCCGCCCCCGCGGCGGCCGGGCCGCGCCTCTTCTCCAAGCCTCCCCAGCCTTCCTCCTCCGCCCTCCCCTGCCGCCGCCGTCGGTGTGTGCCGCCGGGCGTTGCCCGCGCGGTGCCGGCGGCGGCGGGGCTGATTCTACCCGCCGCGAAGATGGGGGCGCGGGGTCCTCGGGCTAGCGGCGGTGCACCTCGGCGGGCGCCGGTCCGGCGGGGCAGCGTGGAACCTGCTCGTCGGGTGGGAGGAGGGGCGGCGGCGCGGCCGTTGGCGGCGGAGCAGCGCAGGCGGCGCCATGGCAGGGCCCGCTCGACCCGCATCCGGGCCCGGGCGGGGCCCGGAGGGGCTCGGCGGTTGCTCTGCGCTTGGCAAGCCGGCGGCGCTCCCTGGAGGAAGAGAAGGCAGGGCCGTGGTGGATGGGCGACGGCGGCACTCCGGCCGGCCGCCGCAGCGTAGCGACGGGGCTTTACGGGCCCTTTGGGTCCGGCCGGGCCGGTTCGGGCCTGGTTTGCCTCGTAGCCTCGTCCGGTCGGCTTCCGCGAAGGCGGTGGAGGCAGTTCCCTCCCGCGTGGCTGCGGTGCTGCTGCCCCCGTCCCCGCTGCATCCCTTTTCTTCCTCTAGGCCCTACCCCGGTGACCACAGTTAGGCGGCGAGGATAGCTTCAAGACCGTGGTGGCGTGTGCTGGTGGGCGGCATGTTAGGTGGAGTACGTCGGAGCATCTAGGGTGGTCGGTTTGGAGGTCGGGAGAAATCCCTGTCGGCATGCTCGACACCGACGCGGTGGCGCCTGCGGGTGTCACCCTGCCTTCCTGAAGGGCGTCGGGTGTACCTCCTCCTCAATCCCCTCCGCATACCGGGGGAAACCCTAGGACTAGTCCGGGCAGCAGCGGCGTCATCGTCGTCTCCTTGGTGAAGGTGTTGCTTGGTATGCGGCGCCTCGACGTGCTAGGAGCGTGGTGGTACTTCTCCGGAGGGCGCAGCGGTTGCGGGTCGCCATCGTTTTCGTCGATCTGCCGGTGTCGGCATTGTTTTTCTTTCCTTTCTTTTTCTTTTCTTTTGTGCTTGGTTGTGCTGCGGCCCCAACGCGTTCGTTGTATCGGGTCGTTTGCTATATTAATATAGCGAAAGCCTAGTTCGAAGAAGAATTCGAGGCATGATGAGGATCGCCCTTCGCTATGGTATTACGGACCCGGCCTGAATCTATCAGACTGGGAAGAAGGCACAGGATATTCTGTCTTTTCTCATTTCACGCCGTAAACCATACGACGGGTTGATTACAGTCTTTTAGAGTTTGCAACAAACTTCAGATCCAGCAGTTACATGTGGGATCCGGTGCATACAGCTGTACGTGAACAGCTCAAACCCTTCTCCCATATTAAACTGCCGTGTCGTTCACGAGGCAACGCGGAAGAACACTTTCACCATTTGAATTACCGTCGGTAACACGAAAATAACAACGTGCCGTCAATGCTAATTACTGCTTCTTCAAAAGTTCAGCTTTTCACGAGCGTATGCAGGCTGGCGTCTGTGCATACGTTTTGATCCAGCATGCAATATGCATGCACAAAAGTTTTGTGGTAAATAGCTTTAGGAGAGATCATTTCTACATATATGCTTAATTACAAGCTAATCTATTATTTTGCCTTTATAATATTTATAGATACCCCCTACATCAATCTTGCATTTTTCAAAAAGCCTCCGGAAAATTCTTATGTAATCACTCTAACTCTCTAAGTAACTAGTCCATGGAACATTTTATTCTGGAGAACGTACGATCAGGCGTTTATTTTGGATATAGCGAGCCGGTTCAGCATCGCATGTAATTTCGAGGCTCAAAGGGAGCACTCAACGATGCATCCAGAAGAGAAGAAATCAACTTAGGTTGATGCAGGCTAAAAACAAATCTAATCTAAACTGGCTAGCTACTCAGTCAATGTCATCGTGTACGCACAAGAAATGAATATTATACTAACTAGTGGTCAGTTCATAGAAAAATCCATCGCATTTTACCCAACGTATGCTCTATTTGTAAACATCACTATTGAGTACTATTTAATTACTTAAGCTGTCAATTCTCGAGTTTAGAGAAGAAATCTCTCCAAGTATACAGAGTTCCGGACCCAAGAACTATATAAACCACAGGAAGCTGATGATTAGTCTCACATCTCACCACAAGCCTCTGCAACGGCAGACAACTATAGAAGGCGAAGCAGCAACTACAGACATATAAAGTACAGATGGCTCCTCATGCTTTGTCTTGGGTTAGTGTGTCTATGATTATCTTCATGGTGTCATCGTCGTGTGTCGCGGCGAGGAGCGCACGGGCACCCAAAATCTCCGACCCGACGAGCGGGTTTACGGCTGTGAGCCTTGACCCGAGCAACTTTGAGCTACAGAGACCGTACGACGAGGCAAGCGATGCACGATACAGCTTCGACGGCACTGTGCGCAAGCTGTGGGTGCTCTATTCCGACAAGCCACACGCCCGCCAGAGCCACACCATGCCAAGAACAGAGATCAAGATGTCTGTAAGTTAATTACCGACATAACTTTCGGTTGAGTGCATCTTTGTTATGTAGGGGTATAGTGTTGAACTTTATGCTTCTATGTATTGATGCGGGGTTTCGATTCAGTAAAAATTCATTTATCAAAAAATACCAACGACATAACTAATATAATTATTGAATATATATTTCGGTATAAGATCTACTTAATTGCTGATATGTTACTTTCGATATTCTTCTACCTGCAGGGGTACGATTATAGCTCGGGCGTGTGGCAGTTCGAGGGCTATGGGTATGTCCCCTCCGGCACATCAGGTGTGTGCATCATGCAGGTGTTTGGAGCTAGTGAGGCGGCCAGCACACTCATGTTACACGTCTACGACGGTGCTCTGCGTTACTACAACAGGCAGCTCGTCGAGGACAACATCTACAACCGGTGGTTTAAATTGAATGTGGTTCATGACGTCGAAGCGTCCAAGCTCACTGTGTATATCGATGGTGAGGAGAAGCTGCATGTCAATGGCCGTGGTAGCAACACACACTACTTCAAGTTCGGCGTGTATGCGCAGCGCCACGACTCTAACCGCATGGAGTCTCACTGGAAGGACGTGAGGATTCTCAAGAAACACTAGAATTGGTTATGTTAGCATATATGTATATTGCTGGAGCGGCATATTATATGTTTTGTTCACATTTATTTTGATATCTATTTCTTATTAATTTGCGCGGATATTTTCTCTCATGCATATATGACGCGAGTAGTATGTATATACATGCATGTTCTTTTTAATGTATATATACAACGAGTTGGCGTATATATGACAATCCATGTATGTCCCAATGTTCCACTTCGACCCAACTAGATAGGCAGCACGGCTTGCCTCGTGGTATCTGTGGTTTCTCCGGAGTTATTTCGTTAGGACATATGTTCGACCAAATTGATGAACAGTCTTTCTCAGATTATGTTGGTTTTTGTTTTGTTTGGATGTTCTTGTATTGTTCTCTTTTATTGCCTAATTCAACTTTTGAAGTGCATGAGCAACAAAGAGAGTGACCATACTATGGAAGCATAAATAGTTGAGATCATGTTACAATGCAAGGAGCAGTCTAGGTACGCCACATGATCCACCAAACAACAAAAATATGTAAACTCATTAATTGTGTAATATAGTATTTTCCTTCCCCACAAGAACGGGCGAAGAGGGTAAAGACAATCACTAAACCATAGTCAGGCTAACAAGAGCCTTACATCTGCCTCACTAGATGGCAAATTGCACTAGAAACAATTTCCGTGGCACTCAGCCGCCACCGGAGAAATAGTCACCAATAAAACTCATTTTGCTGATATCATTTTGTCGTAAAGGGGCAACACCGCTTCGCACCAGTCGATGAATACGACCGTTTGTTTCGTTATTAAAGACTAACAAAGTATATCACCTTATTACACCCTGAAATCTATTCAAGGACGCTTATAAATTGCGCCACAATAGATTAAGCGGTTGTACCTATAACAGATCGTGGTAGGTATATGCTATTCCAACATTAGTTCTTGTTGTGCTATGTATGAATGGTCATGTGTAAATATAAAATTTGGATCAATATTCCATACATCGGTATTATTAGACATTCGAGTTTCCATATTCATCCGTTCATATCGTAATATATTAAATCTAAAAGAGAAAAAAGGGAGTGTCGTGGTCTTCATCCTTCAACAGGTTCTAAATATGAAAAGCTATCTACAAAGAAGTAGGGTTCAATTTTTTGTGGCCAAAGAAGATCGTCCACCTTGATTACGATCTTCTTTGTTTGCCTTGGGGACAAAAAATTCCCGGGGGGGGGCGCACTAGCAACAATGCAACAATATACGGAACTGTTTCGTGATGGTTAATAAATATCATCCATATTATTTGAGAAGTTGAATGTATAATTTATAGCTAAGATTTCACATAAGATTGCTCGGTACGTGACGTGATTCCATGTCAATCACCACCTAGAAAAAACAACTCCCATAATAGAGTCCCATTTTTTTGAAACCATAATATATTAAGTCAGCAAGCTACCTCATTAAAAACCTTTCAATCCCCTTAGATACCCTGGTAATGAAAATAATGCGTCGGAAACTTGCTGCTTTCAAATAACATAATAGTTACATCGTCTATGAGTTTGCTAATGATAAGTTAGGGGCTTCATCGACCCAATTACAAGAATTTTTGTCACAAAAACTATTCCTAGCTAACTCATGAGAAACACCTTTTGCCTCCCTTGGACAGTATCAAAATTCAACATTTCCGATAGTAGTAGCCAGCTTGGTGCAATTAGCATAAATAGCTGATGACTCGCTGTTGTGGGTATACTTCATGGGTGTACCATCGACAGTGCCTATATCCGGCAAGCCCGGGTGGCCCACAAACGGTGGTGTGGTATGTGGCCCATCGGGCGGCCCAGTTGCTGTTGACCATGAAGGATGAAATCCAGCCCAGGATCGGGAAGCCGGATCCTAACCGACCTTCGGAGGAGGCTGGATCCGTGAAGGCCCATGAGGAACCCGGATCCAGTACGACGTAGATGGAAGGCGAATCCTTGACGTACATGGCAAGATATTGTACCGTAGTTAGGCAACCTGTAATCCGGATAGGACTCTCCATGTAAACCCTAGATTCGTGCACCTTTATAAGCCGGATCCTGGGAGCCCTAGAGGCACAACCACAACTCATTGTAACAACGCGAAAGCGCCCAGATAATTCCAGACAAGCAGCAGTAGGCCCTGTCATCGAGCAGGTGTTCCGAAGCTGGGTAAATCGCGTACCACCGTCCCGAGGACTCTCCGCCCTATGGTCCCTACTTCTTCTCCCCTCCATGAGGATCCCTCCTCTGCAGTACCATCGAATAGGTGATACGTCTCAAATGTATCTATAATTTCTTATGTTCCATGCTACTTTTATGATGATACTCACATGTTTTATACACATTATATGTCATATTTATGCATTTTCCGGCACTAACCTATTGACGAGATGCCGAAGAGCCGCTTGTTGTTTCTACGCTGTTTTTGGTTTCGAAATCCTAGTAAGGAAATATTCTCGGAATTGGACGAAATCAACGCCCAGGGTCCTATTTTTGCACGAAGCTTCCAGAAGTCCGAAGAGGAAACGAAGTGGGGCCACGGGGCGCCGCCACAGTAGGGCGGCGCGGCCAACAGGGGGGCCGCGCGGCCCTGTTGTGTGGGGCCCCCGTGACCCCCCTTGACCTGCCCTTCCGCCTACTTAAAGTCTTCGTCGCGAAACCCCCGCACCGAGAGCCACGATACGGAAAACCTTACGGAGATGCCGCCGCCGCCAATCCCATCTCGGGGGATTCAGGAGATCGCCTCGGCATCCTCGCGAGAGGGGAATCATCTCCCGGAGGGTCTCTTCATCGCCATGATCGCCTCCGGATCGATGTGTGAGTAATCCACCCCTGGACTATGGGTCCATAGCAGTAGCTAGATGGTTGTCTTCTCCTCATTGTGCTATCATGTTAGATCTTGTGAGCTGCCTATCATGATCAAGATCATCTATTTGTAATCCTTCATGTTGTGTTTGTTGGGATCCGATGAATATTGAATACTATGTCAAGTTGATTATCAATCTATCATATATGTTATTTATGTTCTTGCATGCTCTCCGTTGCTAGTAGAGGCTCTGGCCAAGTTGATACTTGTGACTCCAAGAGGGAGTATTTATGCTCGATAGTGGGTTCATGCCTCCATTAAATCTGGGACAGTGACACAAGTTGATACTTGTGACTCCAAGAGGGAGTATTTATGCTCGATAGTGGGTTCATGCCTCCATTAAATCTGGGACAGTGACAGAAAGTTCTAAGGTTGTGGATGTGTTGTTGCCACTAGGGATAAAACATCGATGCTTTGTCTAAGGATATTTGTGTTGATTACATTACGCACCATACTTAATGCAATTATCTATTGTTTACAACTTAATACTGGAAGGGGTTCGGATGATAACCTGAAAGTGGACTTTTTAGGCATAGATGCATGCTTGGATAGCGGTCTATGTACTTTGTCGTAATGCCCTGATTAAATCTCATAGTACTCATCATGATATATGTATGTGCATTGTTATGCCTTCTTTATTTGTCAATTGCCCAAGTGTAATTTGTTCACCCAACATCTGTTTATCTTATGGGAGAGACACCACTAGTGAACTGTGGACCCCGATCCTATTCTTTACATCTGAAATACAATCTACTGCAATTGTTCTTTACTGTTCTTCGCAAATAATCATCATCTTCCACACAATACGTTTAATCCTTTGTTTACAGCAAGCCGGTGAGATTGACAACCTCACTCGTTACGTTGGGGCAAAGTGCGTGATTGTGTTGTGCGGGTTCCACGTTGGCGCCGGAATCCCGGTGTTGCGCCGCACTACACTCTGCCACCAACAACCTTCAACGTGCTTCTTGACTCCTACTGGTTCGATAAACCTTGGTTTCTTACTGAGGGAAACTTGCTGCTGCGCGCATCACACCTTCCTCTTGGGGTTCCCAACGGACGTGTCAACTACACGCATCAAGCAAATTTTTGGCGCCGTTGCCGGGGAGATCAAGACACGCTGCAAATGGAGTCTCCCACTTCCAATCTCTTTACTTTGTTTTTGTCTTGCTTTACTTTATTTTATTTACTGCTTTGTTTGCTCTTATATCAAAAAAACAAAAAAAAAATTAGTTGCTAGTTTTACTTTATTCTTGTCTTGTTCTCTATATCAAAAACACAAAAAAAATTAGTTACTTGCATTTACTTTATTTATTTTGCTTAATTTACTACTGCTAAAAATGAGTAATCCGGAAGTTGAAGTTCGTTCCTTTAAGCAACAAGGGGGAGAAAGTTTTAAAGATGCTTGGTATAGAATTAGCGATGCTCATCATAGGTGCATTAAGAAACACTCCACTATTATACTACTTAGGAACTTTTATGTTGGTATCTCTAGTTGGAATAGATATGTTCTTGATACTGCGGCGGGAGGTAATTTCCTAGGCACTCCTGCTTTAGAAGGTAGTTGCATTATTGAGAGTCTAGTTGGAATACCACCTGTTAATGAAGCTAAAATTGAAACCTCTCTTGAAGATGTTATGAAAAAGTTGGAGGGCATAGAGAAAGATCTTCCAAGTATTGAGACTAAATTGGGAATATTACTTAATAGCACCGATAAACTTGATAAATCTCTAGGTGGAATTAATGAGAGAATTGCCGTTTTAGAAACTTGTGCTACTCATGATAATCGAACCCATAGGATTAGTGAACTTGAAGAAGCTATGGGAACCTTGGGTTCAACTTTTTCTTCTCTTAAGTTTAAGGAGAAAGCTTATATGGGTAAGGAGCAAAAATTCATGTATGCCTCTAAAGTTCCTAAGCCAAAAAGCTATTATAGGCCTAAAATTGACAAAGCCCTTAGCACCACTACGGATGGGGGAGCATCTAAAATACCTATTGATGTTGATGCTTCATCTCTTGACAATACTTGATATACACTTTCTGCGCCTAGCTGAAAGGCGTTAAGAAAGCGCTTATGCGAGACAGCCCATTATTTTACTTCGCACTTTATTTTATATTTGAGTCTTGGAAGTTTTTATTACTGTATCAACCTCTCCTTATCTTTATTTTAATGCATTGTTGTGCCAAGTAAAGTCTTTGATAGTAAAGCCAATACTAGATTTGGATTACTGCGCAGGAACAGATTTCTTCTTTGTCACGAATTTGAGCAGTAGTCTCCGTAGAAAATTTAAACAAATCTGCCAATTTACGTGCGTGATCCTCAGATATGTACGCAACTTTCATTCAATTTGGGAATTTTCATCTGAGCAAGTCCGGTGCCTCTTTAAAATTCGTCTTTACTGATCTGTTCTGTTTTGACAGATTCTGCCTTTTATTTCGCATTGCTTGTTTTGCTATGTTTGATGGATTTCTTTGTTCCATTAACTTTCGGTAGCTTTGTGCAATGTCCGAAGTGTTAAAAATGATTATGTCACCTCTGAATATATGAATTATGCAACGACCCTCTAATGAGTTTGTTTCGAGTTTGGTGTGGAGGAATTTTCAAGGGTCAAGAGAGGAGGATGATACAATATGATCAAGAAGAGTGAAAAGTCAAAGCTTGGGGATGCCCCCGTGGTTCATCCCTGCATATTTTAAGAAGATTCAAGCGTCTAAGCTTGGGGATGCCCAAGGCATCCCTTCTTCATCGACAACTTATCAGGTCACCTCTAGTGAAACTATATTTTTATTCCGTCACATCTTATGTGCTTTACTTGGAGCGTCTCGTTTGTTTTTGTTTTCGTTTTTGTTTGAATAAATCGGATCCTAGCATTATTTGTTTGGGAGAGAGACACGCTCCGTCTGTTTCGTATGAACACATGTGTTCTTAGCTTTATCTTTAAATGTTCATTGCGAAAGTTGGACTATTTCATTCATTGTTATATGGTTGGAAACGGAAAATGCCGCATCTGGTAAATGGTTTAATGTTTTGAATAATTTGATACTTGGAAATTTTTGTGCTCATATAGATCATGTTTAAGCTCTTGCATCATGTACCTTGTACTCATTAATGAATAACTACATAGAGCTTGTTAAAATTTGGTTTGCATGATTGATCTCTAGAGTCTAGATATTTTCACGGTTGAGGTGTTTGAACAACAAGGAGACAATATAAAGTCTTATAATAGTTACAATATGTTCATATGTGAGTTTTGCTGCACCTTTTATACTTGAGTTTGCTTCAAACAACCTTGCTAGCCTATCCTTGTATTGAGAGGAATTCTTCTCGTGCATCCAAATCCTTGAGCCAATAACCATGCCATTTGTGTCCACCATACCTACCTACTACATGGTATTTCTCCGCCATTCCAAAGTAAATTACTTGAGTGCTACCTTTAAAAATTCTATTCTTTGCCTTTGCAATATATAGCTCATGGGAAAAGTAGCCTTAAAAACTATTGTGGTGAAGAATATGTACTTATGTGTCTTATCTCTTAATAAGTTGCTTGTTGAGCGGTAACCATGTTTCTGGGGACGCCATCAACTTTTACCTTTGTTGAATATCATGTGAGTTGCTATGCATGTTCGTCTTGTCTCGAAGTAAGGGAGATTTTCATGATCAAATGGTTTGAGTATGCATACTTGTTAGAGAAGAACATTGGGCCGCTAACTAAAGCCATGATTCATGGTGGAAGTTTCGGTGTGGACAACTAATCCTCAATCTCTTATGAGAATTTTAACTCGTTGTTGAATGCTTATGCATTAAAGAGGAGTCCATTATCTGTTGTCTATGTTGTCCCGGTATGGATGTCTAAGTTGAGAATAATCAAAAGCGAGAAATACAATGCGAGCTTTCTCCTTAGACCTTTGTACAGGCGGCATAGAGGTACCCCTTTGTGACACTTGGTTGAAACATATGCTATGCAATGATAATCCGTATTAATCCAAGATAATTAGGACAAGGTGCGAGCACTATTAGTATACTATGCATGAGGCTTTCAACTTATAAGATATCTTATACATAACACATCTGCTTTATTACTACCGTTGACAAAATTGTTTCTTGTTTTCAAAATGAAAAGCTCTAGCACAAATATAGTAATCAATGCTTCCCTCTGCGAAGGGCCTATCTTTTACTTTATTGTTGAGTCGGTTTGCCTATTCTTTCTATCCCGTAAGCAAACACTTGTGTCAACTGTGTGCATTGATTCTTACATGTTTACTTATTGCACTTGTTATATTACTTTTTGTTGACAATTATCCATGAGATATACATGTTGAAGTTGAAAGCAACCGCTGAAACTTATATTTTCCTTTGTGTTGCTTCAATGCCTTTACTTTGAATTTATTGCTTTATGAGTAACTCTTATGCAAGTCTTATTGATGCTTGTCTTGAAAGTATTATTCATGAAAAGTCTTTGCTATATGATTCATTTGTTTACTCATTATCTTCATCATTGCTTCGAATCGCTGCATTCATCTCATATGCTTTACAATAGTATGATCAAGATTATGATAGCATGTCACTTCAAAAATTATCTTTGTTATCGTTTACCTACTCGAGGGCGAGTAGGAACTAAGCTTGGGGATGCTTGATACGTCTCAAACGTATCTATAATTTCTTATGTTCCATGCTACTTTTATGATGATACTCACATGTTTTATACACATTATATGTCATATTTATGCATTTTCCGGCACTAACCTATTGACGAGATGCCGAAGAGCCAGTTGCTGTTTTCTGCTGTTTTTGGTTTCAGAAATCCTAGTAAGAAAATATTCTCGGAATTGGACGAAATCAACGCCCAGGGTCCTATTTTTGCACGAAGCTTCCAGAAGTCCGAAGAGGAAACGAAGTGGGGCCACGGGGCGCCGCCACAGTAGGGCGGCGCGGCCAACAGGGGGCCCGCGCGGCCCTGTTGTGTGGGGCCCCGTGACGCCCCTTGACCTGCCCTTCCGCCTACTTAAAGTCTTCGTCGCGAAACCCCCGATGCGAGAGCCACGATACGGAAAACCTTACGCAGACGCCGCCGCCAATCCCATCTCGGGGATTCAGGAGATCGCTCTCCGCACCCTGCCGGAGAGGGGAATCATCTCCCGGAGGTCTCTTCATCGCCATGATCGCCTCCGGATCGATGTGTGAGTAGTCCCCCCCTGGACTATGGGTCCATAGCAGTAGCTAGATGGTTGTCTTCTCCTCATTGTGCTATCATGTTAGATCTTGTGAGCTGCCTATCATGATCAAGATCATCTATTTGTAATCCTTCATGTTGTGTTTGTTGGGATCCGATGAATATTGAATACTATGTCAAGTTGATTATCAATCTATCATATATGTTATTTATGTTCTTGCATGCTCTCCGTTGCTAGTAGAGGCTCTGGCCAAGTTGATACTTGTGACTCCAAGAGGGAGTATTTATGCTCGATAGTGGGTTCATGCCTCCATTAAATATGGGACAGTGACAGAAAGTTCTAAGGTTGTGGATATGCTGTTGCCACTAGGGATAAAACATCGATGCTTTGTCTAAGGATATTTGTAATGATTACATTACGCACCATACTTAATGCAATTGTCTGTTGTTTACAACTTAATACTGGAAGGGGTTCGGATGATAACATGAAAGTGGACTTTTTAGGCATAGATGCATGCTGGATAGCGGTCTATGTACTTTGTCGTAATGCCCTGATTAAATCTCATAGTACTCATCATGATATATGTATGTGCATTGTTATGCCTTCTTTATTTGTCAATTGCCCAACTGTAATTTGTTCACCCAACATCTGTTTATCTTATGGGAGAGACACCACTAGTGAACTATGGACCCCAGTCCTATTCTTTACATCTGAAATACAATCTACTGCAATTGTTCTTTACTGTTCTTCGCAAACAATCATCATCTTCCACACAATACGTTTAATCCTTTGTTTACAGCAAGCCGGTGAGATTGACAACCTTACTGTTACGTTGGGGCAAAGTACTGTGATTATGTTGTGCAGGTTCCACGTTGGCGCCGGAATCCCTGGTGTTGCGCCGCACTACACTCCGCCACCAACAACCTTCAACGTGCTTCTTGACTCCCTACCGGTTCGATAAACCTTGGTTTCTTGTCGAGGGAAACTTGCTGCTCGTGCGCATCACACCTTCCTCTTGGGGTTCCCAATGGACGTGTCAACTACACGCATCGGTAGGCAACGACGGCTTGGCGCCCACCATGGGGCCAACAGCGTCCGGAGGCCGGAACCGGGAGGGTTCCGCCATGGGAAGCTACGACGAATCCATCGCTGTGGGGCGTGTTCTTTACGCCGGAAAATTCCCGATCGTCCCTCAGGACGAGTGCTGGATTCCGGCTAGGACCGACCCCGTCAAGCTCTCCATCGTCCCAATTGGCGGCATTCACATCTTCATCGGCGAAACCATCGATCTCGACGGAAACGCCCTGGTAAGTAACGCTGACGCGACCGCCGCTGAGCAGGACGCAGTCGCGAAGATCCGATCTGAGATGCTGGAGCTTCCTAAGGAAGATTCCGCCTTAGATCTGGAAAAATCAAAACCCACCCAATCCGCCCCCGAGCGAGGAAACAACGGTGGAAGACCAATGCGGATCCGCCCGGGTCTCCCAGGTGTTAGAGAAGCAAAGGTGTCACTTCGTGCACTTCCTCGCACATACCGCTGGAACCGCTCCTCCTCCAGAAGACGCAGGACCCATGCAGGTTGATGAAGTCAGAACCGACGACGCCCCGGAACAGCATGAGGCTGCCGGAGACAGCAGCGCACCGGATCAGCAAGGGGAGGCCGGAGACGTAGAAGAATCAATCCTGGGCAACCTCAGTCCAACTTCCGACTATGCTTCATCCATGAACACGGAGGAATTCGACCAAGCTTTGAAGGAGCTAGAAGGTGAAAAGGAAGCTGACGCGGAATCTGCCCCACCTAAGCAGGTCCTAGCGACCATAACTGGGTTAGGCGAAGACGCTGACGAAGAAGCTCCCGCAGCAGCAGCCCTCCCAATAGCGTCCTACTCGGATACTCCGCCATCGCGACCTCGTCGCCGTGCTGCGTCAGAATCCGGAGAAGACAACTTTTCTGGGGACAAGGATTACCTGACCCCGGAAGAGCTCGCGGAGCAAGCAGGCATAGGAGCCCTAGTTCACACAGAAGTCCTGAACAAGCCTATAACTCCGGAGGAAGCCACCGATCCAGTAGCTCTAGAAGCAACAAGAAGGGAGATGCTGGCTACGGCCAAGAAAATCTCCACCACCGCAGCCGCGATGTTGGAGGAAAGGCAAGAAGCTCAAGAAGTAATGTATAACTTTCTCAAAAGAGAACATGAAGCCGTTGACTCCTTGCAGAAGGCCAAGAAACTCCGAGAACATTGGGAGGCCAAAATAAAGGAAAATAATAAGATCTAGCGGAAAGCTATTGGCCCCCGCAAGATCACCTTTGCAACTCCCTCCAATCTGCAGCCACTCACAACTCCGAAGGAGAACATGCAGAAGGTTGCGGAACTTCTGAACAAGAAGAATGAGGAAATCGACATCAACCACCTCCGCACGCTCGTCGCTTCAGCGGTGTAGCAACAGAGCAAGGCAGACACTTCGCGCAAGTTGGAATCTAACCCAGAGTTATGTGTTTCAACTGCGCAAAAGGACTCCTCCAGAAGCAAGCATCACGACGACGAATCGCGCACCGGATCCTCCGAGCGCAGGAGGAGAACCGGAGAACACCCAAATCCAATCCCTCGTGCCATCAAAGACACCTCCGTCGGATCCAAAGAAGGGAAAGGATGCGAAGTACACTGGTAGGAACAAGTACCGAAATCCGTCACCTCCGCCCAACGGATACCCGCGTCCTCCACCTCCTCGCCGCCGTAGTACAGCCAGAAACACCAGACCCCATGGGACTGGTGGAATAAACATCCGCGACAACGTGGTCCCTCAGAGGAACAGGAACAGAGAGTGCACGCCGGAACCCCATCGGAGCTGACACGAGGAGCGCGACCCGGAGTCTCGCAGAAGCCGGAACGACGAAGGCAGCCAGCACCATGGTGAAGGCAGCCACCAAGCCTCTTCTCCCGTGCAAGCTTGAATAACTTCCATAGAATCAGATTTTGCTACAACATTATTTGATGGGGATATGCTCAAGGGGGTGCATCATCAGTCTCACTCGCGGTAGGAAAGGAGGCCCAGAAGGAGATCCAGTCGACAAAGGCGACTGGACCTGAAGTCCTGGAGCGACTGGGCTAAAACCCTGGAGGTGGCTACTGGATCGGAGACCCATGCGACTGAAGATCAAGATTACTTGAGCGGGGCATAATAAATCTCGTACTTGTAGCAACTGATATGATTCGGACTTATCCTCATGTAACCCTAGATCAGGGGTGCTCATATAAACCCCCAAGCTAAACCCTAGATGACACACAATCCGAGATCCCATCTCACCACTATAAGCTCTCGGCGTAACCGCCGACTGAGCCTCCCCATTGCAATCTCCTACTGAGCAATAGATCTAGCAGGACGTAGGCCTTTTACTCTCCGGAGGGGCTGAACCCGGGTAAAACCTCGCGTCTTGTGCACCTCGCTCCTGCGATGGCTACGTCGCCTTGCTCCTGCATCCACGAAGTGTTGCACCCTATAGCACCTACCGTGGTCATATCCATGACATTATTGCATCCTAGATGATTTGCAAGAGACAATCCTTCTCTCATGGCAGTGGCTTCAGTCGCTGTAGCTGATGCAACATTGGGAAGAAAGAGAGAGGATGCCGCTACAAAACGTCCATCATAATCACAAAATGACCTCCCCTACAGCACCTACATGGGAATCATGGTGGAAAGAGCCATCAACATTTACCTCAACTTGTCTTGGATTGTGTATACTCCATCTAGCACCCAGCTCGCTTGGTTTTGCGACGGCCTTTGCAGCATTGGATGTGATAGTCAACACTGATATCTTGCATTGGAACATAGGCGGGACAGCTTCGTCATGTGTACGTCGTCGTATAATCCACCACAAATACCAACATGCCACCGCGATAACCTCCTTAATACCAATCTCAAACCTTGGAAAAACATCATCTTGCCTCCTAAAGAGAATCTCTAGGACCACAGAACTAGCTCATAAGCGTGCTAGGCCAGAAGGAAGCATCTCCAAGGGCTATGGAACAGAGGAGGTCATTGAATTCTGTGTTGACTTTATTCCTGACCTTAAGCCGATTGGTGTTCCTGAATCGCGGCATGAAGGGAGACTAAGTGGAAAAGGCACGCTAGGAAGGAAATCAATGATATGTAGGGACGGGATTTCTTTGACTCAAGCACACTACACAGTTCTACAAAGTTCCACCATGGTGGCTCCGTATATCGGTGACCACAAGAACTTTCTACGCTCCCAGAACCCGGGGCAGTCGAACGATTGGATTAGACGTGAACACATGTCGACTTTCGGCGGTTGGTTGCAAAAACATCTCCCGAATAACGAAGATATTGAAGATCAGTCTGTACTTGCCGGCCCGAGACACCATCTTCGACCGTAGTGACTTTCCAAGGGTACGAGATAAATGGGAATACATTTTACACGATCGCCCAAGATAAAAAGAGCACCAACCAAAACAGTGGTGTCCGCTTTGATGCAATAATGAATGAAGGCCCAAATGACACATATTATGGTTACATAGAGGATATCTGGGAACTTGAGTATGGACCTTCTTTTAAGGTCCCTTTGTTTAGGTGCAAATGGGTCAACAAAACAGGAGGCGGGGTTCGGGTAGACAAGTTGTATGGAATGACAACGAAGTGGATCTCAACAATCTTGGGTATAGAGACGAACCATTCGTCCTAGCCAAGGATGTGGCCCAGGTTTTCTATGTGAAGGATATGTCTAGCAAACCAAGAAAAAGGAAACATAAGGAAACAAATACATCAAACGATGAGCCAAAGCGCCACATAGTTCTTTCCGGAAAAAGAAACATCGTGGGAGTGGAGGACAAGACGGACATGTCGAAGATTATAATAAGTTTGATGAAATTCCACCCTTCGGAGTGAACATTGATCCAAGCATCAAGTTAAATGATGAAGATGCTCCATGGTTAAGGCCGAAGAAGATTAAATGATGAAGATGCTCCATGGCACAAATGAGTATCTCAACATGGCAATCAATTTCCCATTTATTTTTGTGTAATCATTTAACTCGTATGTAAGATATGAAAAGTGGAGATGTGGTTGGATTTTTGTACCATATATATAGAGGAGATGTAGTCGTTCACGGGTTTGCAGGGGAAAAATTCCGAGGCGCAGTTTCCGAAGATGCCGTAGGGCATGTGCACCAACAACATCTTCGAGAAACTGCGCCACGGGGATTTCCCAACCCTTTCCCCAACACTATTAGAGGAGATGTAGTCGTTCGGGGCTTGCAGGAAAAATTCCGAGGAGCAACTTCCGAAGATGCCGTAAGGCTTGTGCACCAACGACATCTTCGAGAAGTTGCGCCACGGGAGATTTCCCAACCCTTTCCCCAACACTGTTAGAGGAGATGTAGTGGTTCACGGGCTTGCAGGGAAAGAATTCCGAGGCGCAGGTTCCGAAGATGCCGTAGGGCGTGTGCACCAACAACATCTTCGAGAAGCTGCGCCACGGGAGATTTTCCAATCCATGGGAATGAATCTCTCGCTTGGCTTGTTGATCTCGCTTGGCAAGCCGTATCGATGCTCCTTTTATAGGCACAAGCACCGCTTCTACTCGACAGGCGTCGTGCGCTACATGCTTTATCTCATCGAGCAGTAAGCGTCCACCCATGCGTTCTTATCCTGCCGACATCTTTAGTCCCGGTTGTACCCACCAGCCGGGACTAAAGGTTACCCACACGTCCTTATCCCACCGACAGCTTTGTTAGATGACAAAAAAAGGATCTTTAGTCCCGGTTGTACCCACCAGCCGGGACTAAAGGTTACCCACACGTCTTTATCCCACCGACAGTTTTGTTAGATGACAAAAAATGATCTTTAGTCCCGGTTGTACCCACCAGCCGGGACTAAAGGTTACCCACACGTCCTTATCCCACCGACGTTTTTGGCGCCACCGCGTTCCCGCCTATTTTTCTTCCCGCGCTTTCCACCGCTTCCCGCCTCCGTCCTCCCGCCATTTTTTCACTATATATATGTTGGCTTGGCCTCCATTTACATATCACATCTAGACTCATATCTCGCAAACCTCATCACCAGGTCACATGGCTTCCATCGTATCTCTAACCCTCCGGGAGGCGGAGGCGCTTTGCGCGTCGAACTACCCTCGCCCGCCGGGCTACCGCGTCCCTACCGGCTGGTTGCCGAGCGTCGGAGGGGTACCGGTCCCTCCCGTCCCTCTAGGTGTGGCGCGCGAGATGGCCATCACGAACCACTACTACTTCGAGCTCACGCCAGAGCAGCGGAGGAATCCCCGTGGCATCCCGACTACAGCCCGACTTGGGAGAGCTTCTTCATCAATCGGCGTGAGAGGGCGCTCGCCAGCACGAGGACGGCGGCCCGCCTCCTTCGAACTTCAACGAGGCCGGCCGTCGGCCGCGGTGGCGCGACCGAACTCTCCAGTGGCGTCATGGCCCACCGTGGCCCCCGCCCGCGCTACCCTCGGTCCCAGCCCACGCGTGCTCTCCCGCCGAGGTTTGACTACCGCGACCCCGATGCCGCCGACGATGATGACGGCGACTACGACGACTACAGTGGCGAGTACTATAGGGCCAGGCACGAGTATGACTGAATGACTCGAATAGCCGAACTGGCCATGTATCTTAATTAATTTTCAGTTGAGCTAGGCACGAGTACTATAGGGCTAGGCACGAGTACTATCTGGCCATGTATCTTAATTAATTTTCAGTTGAGTTATGTACTTTAATTCCACATGTAATCTGGCGGGAAACCGTTCGGCCGCGCTCGGACGCCACGGAAACCGGACGAGCCGCGACGGCGCGGCGGCATCCCGGCGACGAATGAACGGAGGCGACGGCGACGTGTGGTTCCGCGCGCACGCGGCGCTTTATAGCACAGCGACGCGGCAAGTTTGGCGACAGGTGGCGCGGGAAGCGGCGGGGCGTGGCACGTGGAAGCGGCGGCGATAGTGGCGCGGGGAAGCGGGCGGGGCGTGGCACGTGGAAGCGGGATCTGCACGCCGCACGGCGGTGGCGGCGGGCGAGGCACGTGGAAGCGGCGGCGACACGTGGCACGGGGAAGGGACACGTGTGGCGGTGGCGGTGGTGGGCAGTACACGGCGGTGGCCCGTACATGGCGGTGACGGTGGTGGCCAGGCGGTGGCGGTGGCGGTGGTGGGCAGTACACGGCGGTGCCGACGGTGGCCGGATACACGGCGGTGGCGGTGGTGGGCGTACACGGCGGTGGCCCGTACATGGCGGTGACGGCGGGGCGAGGCACGTGGAAGCGGCGGCGACACGTGGCACGGGGAAGGGACACGTGTGTGGCGGTGGCGGCGGGCGGGGCGGGGCGGGGCAGGCGGTGGCGGTGGCGGTAGTGGCAGGTGGCCACTACACGGCGGTGACGGTGGTGGCCAGGCGGTGGCGGTGCGGTGGCTTTTTTTCATTTGAAATAAGGCGGGAATGAAATTTTTAAAAAAATTGGCTTTTAGACTCGGTTTGTAATACAAACCGGACTAAAGGCCTTTTTTGCGCGCGCAGCGAAAACGCAGCAAAAAGACCTTTAGTCCCGGCTTGTATTACAAACCGGGTCCAAAGGGGTCTTTGGACCCGGTTTGTAAAACGCACCGGGTCCAAAGGGGGGGCACTATAACCGCGCCCCTTCGTCTCCGCGGAGATCAATCCCGCGGAGACGAAGGCCACGACGCCGCCAGGCTGCCGGACTCCTGCCGCGCCGCCGCCGTTCGCCGCCGCCGCTCCACGCGCGTGCGCCGCCGCGCTCGACCACCGCGCGCGCTGCCGCTCCGTCCGCCCGCGCGGTCACGCGCTCGAGCCGTTCGGCCGTGCGCCGCGCCGCCCGCGCGCCTCCTCTCCGCCGGCCGCCTCTCTCCGCCGGCCGCCACCGCGCCTACGCCCCCGCCACCGCGCCTCCTCCTCGGCCGCCACCGCGCCTACGCCCTCGCCGCTGTCGCTTCACGCCGCGCCGCCCGCCTCCTCTCCGCCGGCCGGCAAGGTGAGCCCGGCCCCCCGGCCACACCCCCTTTTTTTTTATATTTTTGTTTCTAATTATCAAATTTGACATATAGTTAGTATAGTTGTTAGTATATAGTTGTTAGTATATTGTTAGTATAGTTGTTAGTATAGTTAGTATATAGAGTTGTTAGTATATATAGTTGTTAGTATAGTTAGTATATAGAGTTGTTAGTATATAGTTGTTAGTATAGTTAGTATAGTTAGTATAGTTAATTAGTATAGTCGGCGCCCCCAAACGGGTAGTGCCGGCGCTCTCAAATGGTAGTGCCGGCGCTCTCAAACGGTAGTGCCGGCGCTCGATCCTCAAACGGTAGTGCCGGCGCCCTCAAACGGTAGTGCCGGCGCTCTCAAACGGTAGTGCCGGCGCCCTCAACGGTAGTGCCGGCACCCTCAAACGGTAGTGCCGACGCCCTCAAACGGTAGTGCCGGCGCCCTCAACGCGTAGTGCCGGCGCCTCAAACGGTAGTGCCGGCGCCCCTCAAACGGTAGTACCGGCGCTGACTAAATAGAGTAGTGCCGGCGCCGACTAAATAGTGCCGACGCCCACTAACATAAAAGTAGTAAAGTTATTTTTTAATTTATGTTAACATTGGTACATATATATATATATATATGATTTGTTTTCGTAGCTACGATGCCGCGACAGCGACAGCCGGCGGGCCGTGGTCCGACTCTCACCGAGGAGATGGAGCAGATGGGGGAGGTCCGGGACTGGGCTCCGCCGGGGTGGCACCGGGAGGTCTTAGCTTCCGGGTCGCGCACCTTAGGCGGAATCCGGGTCCCGTTGTCGACCCGGATATTCTTTGGTGGAGGTCTTATGGGCCACTGGTCGTTTCGGAGGGAGCCGGCCCCGCCGGAGGAGGTAGCTCAGCGCATTGCGGCGGAGGACGAGCACGTTCGCCGTTACATGTACGCGTTAGACAACATGTATAGGACCGGATGGAGCATTATGCGGGGATCTCATGTTAGCTATGCTCCCGTTGTTGTTCCGTGGCTTTGGGGCACACCTAGGCCGCGGCTCGTGACCCTGGCCGGCGCCCTCTAGGACCCGGGTCTCGCGCGGTTGAGTGGTTGTAGTAGTGATTGATATGTATTAGGGTTAAATAAACATGAACCCGATCTATGTATGCATGTAACTAGCACTATCTCGCTTTAGCACTATATTATCGATCCTTAGTTAAGAACTACACATATGTAACTCCATTTTCAGTTTTCTCGCATTATCCTTAATTTGATCATATGATGGTTCCTATGTATAGCTTGCAGGTCGTTGTAGAAAGCATGGAGAGAGATGAAATTCAAGAAAATTTCATGGAGGAACTCATAGCAAACGGTACTCCGGATGATCGCGACGACGACGTTATTCCAGATGATGAGTGGTGACGATGTCACCGCAACTTATTTGAATGACTCCGGTGAGGGAGCGGAGGATATTGAGGAAGAAGATCCTACCGGCGCCGGTGAGGAACAAGATCATCATAATGGCTCCCGAACTGTAGTTATCACCGAGGTATATAAATTAATTAAGCCGCTGTTGATCGACTAGATGCATTAACTAATTAAATTGTACCGACTATGAACTATTTCTTTTTTAGCCCTCCTGGATCGAGCACTTCTTCCGTAAAGTCGAGGAAGCGAGGCCCGGCCAAAAAGTTGGATGACGGTGTTAGGCACGACATCACCCACATCGAAAAGGATGGTAAACCGATTGCTCCAGAGAAAGGTGCAAAGGCATTTATAGCTCAATGCGGAGTGCTTGTTCGGGACCACGTCCCGATCACCGTTCGAGAATGGCACAAGCCGAAGGGACTAGTGTTGTCTGCAGAGGAAGAAGGTCAAGGTCTTTATATCGATGATGTAGCCAAAAACAGCATTATGGACAAGCTCATGTCACATTTCAACATAGTACCCGAAGAGGGGGGTGACGCTGAAAAGGCCAAGATGGAGCACGCCCTCCGCGAGTTTGGCAAGAAGAAGATGGCCGAACTATTCAAGAGCCACAAGAAAAGATTGCGCCGCCTTATCAAGATAAAGAAGACTCCGGACAATGAGAAGGTAAAAACTCACTGGGAAGAATTCGTGAAGTACAAGCACGGAGTCGAAGAATTTAAGAGAAGGTCGGAAATAAATAAGGAAAATGCTGCGTTGAAGCTATATCACCAAATTCCGGGTCCAGGTGGATACAGGGCTAACCGTCCTAAGTGGCAAGCAGCTGAGGCGGAACTGACCAGTAAAGGGATCAGATTAGGGACACACGGTTGGATCGAACGGTGCAAGGAGTGGTTCTACGGGATTGGGGGAACGTTGGATCCAGAAACAAGGAAGTGCATCTATAAGAAAGCTCATCTGAAGGTTCCCATTGATGCCCTGGAAAAAGCACATAGGGACGTGGAGGCGGGGTTGTTCCAGCCCGAAAGAGAGAACGATGAGCTGACACGCGCCCTTGGGAACAAAGAACACGGCGGACGAACACGAGGCACAGCAGGCTCCGTTCCGTGGAAGTATGGCTTTCCCGCGAAAAGGAAGAGATTTCCCGATAAAAGCCATGAGAGGAGGAAGGCAAGGGAAACAGACCGCCCGGCTAACTTAGAGGAGGGTATGAGCACCATGCAAGCCCAATTAACCATGGTAACCCAAGTACTTACATCTCGTATGGCTCTGGGGCAGGCCGTAGATCCCGCACCGCTCAATGCCATCGCCCCGCCGCAATCTCAACCACACCGGAAAAGCGGCCGTGGCTTCCTCTCGACAGGTGGATAATGATGATGATGATGATGACCAGTGGTCGAGCCTCCTCGCTACCCCCGTGGATGATCTCACCGAGAGCCGTCCTTGTGAGTTGCATGTTAAAGTTTTCAACCTATCCTTCAAGGCGGCGGTCGGCATCCTCTTACCTACAAGGTCTTACCATTGCCGTTCGGTCCAAGACGACTTTGCCGTTGTGATTGTGGATGAAGTGATGACAGCTTATGAGGGGTTGGTGCTTGAGCACCCCGCAGGTGAAGATGGGGAAATCAAAGAACTCGGGAGAAGCCCGTAGAACCACCGTGCAATGGCGGAAGGAGAACATTGTGTTTCCAGGTGAGAAGCCAACAAGCATGCCACCTCCGCCTCCTCCGCCACCCGAGTCTCCTCCGCGTGATGATTCTCCCCGTGCGCGATGATGATTCCCCTATCCATGACCAAGTCCGCTCCGCGTGAAAATACTCCGCCGCCTCCTCCTCCTCCTCGTCGTCGAGACTCCGCCGCCTCCACTTAAGCAAAAGAGGAAGCTGTCCGCGGCACCTCCTA